>NC_137514.1:14282500-14315000 GCF_041902795.1 Electrophorus electricus | reverse complement strand
TGAGAACTGCTTTAAAGTATATGCAGAACATTTATTATTCCCATTAAACAATGGAGTGTAGTTTTACTAGAAATTCACTAAACCATTCGAGCTACTCACTTGTCAGGCCTTTATAAAGAGTAAAGGTGAACCAAGTCCTTCTGATAGCCCTATCATGGCTCACTTAAAGTGTCACCAATGATCCTGCTGTGGTTATTTAGTCTGTAAAGTCAGATAGACTTCTTTGAGTAAGTATATCATCCCCACACCATCCATCACAACCTGGGCCTGAGCCCCTGTCACTAAACTGCTTTCCTCCATTTATCCTGTGCCATAGTGAACACTGGAGCTGAGTCCACACAATGTGTCATTAGAGGCTGTGTCCTGACTTGGCTTCAGTATGACAGGTGAATCCAGTACATTACCTGGTCTCTTTAACAACATGTTTCTTTTAAGGTTTGCTGGTTGAATCAGCTCTCAGTGACCCAAAAGGTTTTTCCCTGGTTTCCCATAGGCCCAAGGGGTTTTTCACTAAGCATCAAACGGTTGTATATTGGCTTCCGCCTCCCCCAGCTACGCACAGGGTGCCCTTGGGATTTTCCTCTGATGTTGGATTCCTATCCAGTCCCTCATACAGGGGGTGCCCTTGAACGAAGCT
The DNA here is from genome assembly GCF_041902795.1 of Electrophorus electricus. Classification (NCBI taxonomy): domain Eukaryota; kingdom Metazoa; phylum Chordata; class Actinopteri; order Gymnotiformes; family Gymnotidae; genus Electrophorus; species Electrophorus electricus. Next base: position 14,314,363 of record NC_137514.1, on the reverse strand, counting down.
TTCCTGTTGGTTATCACATGTTCTGAATGAACTGGAAATCTTCTTGCATGGTGAATCAGTCCTTGTGGGTTTCACTGTGCTTGGGGTGGAAATCTGACAACTCTGGTGTTATCCTGGGACAACTTGGTGTTCCCATGAGAATCTCCCAGACAGGCTCTTTGCCTGTAATGGTGAGGAATCAGAGGTGCTCCACATTCTGTATCATGTCCTCCTTGCTATCTTGGAAATAATCACATTCACTGGGGTTCTGGAGTTATATTACTAGGTAATTTAATGAGGAGAGTTCTGCTCAGCCTTAAAGGAGCTGCACTGGTTGACAACAATTCTGTTTCAAACAGAAGTACCTGAGGTTTGAGATCAGAGTTGAATGTCTGCAGTAAACAGTGGTCATATAACTGCAATAATGTGGGATGGATTTATAAGTCCTTTCAATAGTAAAGGTAAAACGTTTAATACATCTGTATGTATGAAAATAATTCTTTCAGCTCCTTTCCTTTTGCTCCCACAGGACTCAATGAGAGTGGTCTCTAGGCTAGTGATGACTCTCCATTTGAGTTATACATTAGCATTTTACAAGATGGGGTGCGTGGGGAGGTGTCTCTCAGTGATCATGCATGTTGTACTGTATGCTTGTCCACATTGTGAAGTGAACACACCAAATTATATTTTAATATGACTAGACTTGAACCAATATTGCTTTATGAATTTTTCTTAGTAACTGAACAGATCTGAGAATCATATACTGAAAAATGCCTTTTATTTAGAACTTAATATCAAAATGCACTGTTACAACAGATATTTGACATATGCTTAAGCAAAACCTAGTTTAATGTCAATATACTGATACCATTAAAAACCCTTTATGTAAAACTAAACAGACAATGGTGCTTCTGGCTATTGTTAGTAACAGAAGCAAAGCAATACACAAGTGATTGATAGAAACTGCACAAACAGTTCTGTAATATGAATAATGTGATCACAGCATATGGAAACTTAGCTGACACATTGTTGCACACTAAAAATAATAAGCAAAATATATCCTTTAAGTCAAACCTGAAAATAAACAATTCTGTTTTCTGCTATGCTGTGAAGGTGCATTTCAGACCTATTTGCATATTACTAAATCTAGGAAATATATCTGAGTGGTTGATACATCTCTGAGTGGTTGTGTATGCATACATGTGACTTATGCAGTATTATTATAATCATCATCACAATTTTGTTAAGAATGTGAGAATGATACTAGGCCTTGTTCCACATACTGTGTATTGTTGTGCTACATATTAATAGATACATAATTGTATATAGCTATTTGTATGACTTAAAAATTAAATAATGACAAAGTTTTGGACAGATGTCCTTCATCAGCTTTGTGTGTGTGTGTGTGTGTGTGTGTGTGTGTGTGTGTGTATATATATATATATATATATATATATATATATATATATATATATACCACTCTGCATACCATTTTCAAAATGTGACCAGTAAATAAAATAAATAAAGAGCTACAACCAGCAAGTTTCAAGTTTCAAGTTTCAAATTTGGTTTATTTGTCACATACATAGTCATACACAGTATAACTCGTAGTGAAATGGTTGAGAGTGCTCTGTCCAAACTGAGGAAAAAGAAAACAGGGGTGCATAGAGGTTCATTATGCATTTCATTATGCAAAAATACACCAACTATAAATTCAAAATGATCTGAAAAGAGTTACGTATTTGCTATCTACTTAACAGTATAGTAATGTATGTACTATATCAAAACATTTCTTGGTCTGCTGGAGGAGTAGGTCTATGTTATTTTTACTTCATTAAATGTATTCTGAAATAGCAACACTCCAGTTAATTATAGTTAATCCAATGCTCTTTCCAATGTTACATATTTTAAAGAAAATGAAGAGCATACAGTATGTCTAGGGCATACAGTTTTTCTGTTAAAGGTAAATGATCCTTACTATTACCTCACTAAAATATGGTTATGGCTATAACCTATTTTAAGGTCTTCTGCCTGACCAAGGCTACGATGTTTTAGCAAAATATTTTAACTACTTTTTTGCTTTTGCTTGGGTAGCCTTTTTAAAAATAACAAGTTCTGCAGGACAGAATAATCTAGGAATTGAGATATTAAAAGGGTCCCTAAAACTCTCCACTGACCCCACCTTCTGCCAGTTTAATCCAATTTGGCATGTTACACGAGGATTTCTAAACTCGGGCGTGCTGGCGCACAATATTTCACGAAGCACTGGGTGGCGATAAAGCAATGGCCTCTCGCGCGAGGATTTTGCAAGTTAGCTGTAGGGCCTCAAGTCCTGAACTACTTGTAGCATCTGTTTTCAAGTTCGGTCAACAATGAATTCATTATTCTTGTACATGTTCTGACACACACATATACTCTCTCTCTCTCTCACACACACACACACACACACGCACACACGCACATACGCACACACACACACACACACAACCATCAATTGCAGTGTGATTAACAGGAGAAAATTGTAGGTGAAAAATATGCAAATGATTCTGGCACAAAGGCTCCGCACAAATTGGCGTCACCATTCTTCAAATGATATCATTACTATATTTTGAAAATGTTAATCTGTTCAACGGATTTCCCGCGGGAGGCAAGTAAATTAGTTCTATTTCCGTGCATGCTAGCGCGGGGAACCAGGAAGCGACAAGCACCTTCGATTCGCTGATTACAATTAGGCAGCCTCGGTTCGGGCTCCGACAAGCATTGATAGTTTTCGGCATATTAAGCACGTTTTAGCAAAAGGTGATAAGTCAGTTTTAATTGAGATGAAATTATTACTTTAATGGAAGTTTGGGTTATTATTATTAAAAGGTTCTCTCTCATTTAGGATTCCATTTTCCCCTGCTTCATAAATGCAGACCGGGGTAAGATTTCTGAAGGGCATTATAGGTTGACAGGGCTGAATAAGGTAATTTCAAGGGGAATTACTTTTTCCTCTATCAGAAATGAAGTGAATTAAAAATCCGAATCAACCGCTGTTGCTTTCTGCTTTCTGTGCGGACAGCCGAACAACTGTAGATAATTATTGCGCGGGAAAGTTTTAATTGCGTGGATTAGCTGAATGGGATCAGGGGGAATGTTTCCGAGTGGGCTAGCCTAGTTTCCCCTAAAACATCAAACTATGTGTCTGAGTGAAACGCAAACACAGGAGGAAAATCATTTGATTCTTTAATTGGCCCCGCATTTAGTTCCGTTTGTGGATCAAATCACACATCCAACAATTAATTTACGTTTCACACTATAATTATCTGTAAATCGAATAATGTGCAGCTCAATTTAGATAGTTACTAATTAACTCGTATGAAGTTAATTAAGTAATTAAAACAGTCAATACTCGCATATCAATTTGTTAATTAAAAATAAATGTGATTTCTATGTGTCCCCAGTATTATTGAGAGTTTTCATGAGCCTAAGGGTGAGAGTGTGTTTACCCGGAGCTGAGAGCACGAGCACCTGCCGTGCAGGGCTAGGTCTCTTTAGTGAAATTTAATAATGGGAAACCTCGGGAGATATAACCGCGTTCGATATTGACACCTTTGGTCGGGGACAGCCGGGGGTCTGCATATATATGACTAGTTTTCGCCGAGTGTTTAAACGGCAGGCCTGTTTTAATTTGACTGCCCTGAATGGCCTACAGCTCGGGCTGACAGTTTAGGGAACCGTGATGCTTGGTGTCAGTCTAGTGACTGAGAGAGAGAGAGAGAGAGAGAGAGAGAGAGAGAGAGAGAGAGAGAGAGAGAGAGAGAGAAACACACACACTCACGGGGGTGGGGGTGCGGTGCTGATAACGCACACAAGATAATTGAGTAAGATTTCCAAATTGTCTAAATGCCTTTTTGTTTTTGTTTGTGTGTGTGTGTGTGTGTGGGGGGGGGGGGGGTGTGAGTATGGGTGTGGGTGTGGGTATGGGGGGGTTTACAAGTTTCATTAAAGTTCATCTATAATTATAGAACTTGGAAGTTTAATTCATTTTCATGCTATAAAATAGAAACCTTAACATAAAACAAGTATAGATAAATAAAAGATGCATGATATACTCAGTTAAAGAGAGGTGAGTCTTGTTTAATTGAGTGTAGAAGTCAGTTTTAGTGTCAAGAGTCTATCCACGACCCGTGTCTTTCACTACCCGGCCATTAGATTTCCCTGTTCATATATATTTTTGGAAGTTTCGCATGTCTGCTGTTTCAAATATAAACGAAAATGTGGTAAAGGTGATGGAGGTTTGCTTAACACTGTGCTTACATGCGCCTCACGTGCATATTCTTATCAACTTAATTAAAGCTCGCGCATCTAACTCTACCACTCGGCCGGAGAGGAATGGATTAAACACGACGGGCGTCTCGAAACGCCTCGTAGGGGCCGTGTGTCAAGAGCTGCCTTCCCGGGAACCGCGTGCGTCTGGCGGATACCGTGCGCTCAAAACCGGAGGGGGGGTCTTTTCAATCTTTGGCTTTCAAAGAGCAAACGACAAGGAGCCAATTACTGAATTTTGATGTTGAAGGGAAAAAAAGAAAAACAGAATAAAACGATTTCCATAATTCGTGTATGCAGAGTGATGAAATGTTTGGGTTTAAAGTGTAGTGGATGAGAGAGTTATACAAAGGAGGCTGCATCAAACGAGCGCTCTTAGCACGCGGAAGGCTTGCTCTCACCCGGGGAAAGCAGGCTTTGAAAGGGACCGACGCGAGGAGAGGCCTTTTGAAAGCGCTGATTTGAAATGAACACATTGAAATGCAGAGAGGCGGCCAGCCTGGCAGACCGCAGGGTCAAGTGACGAACGGATTATATGCTTCTTCATAATAATATTAATTAAACAATTTGCATGCTAATAAGGTAACAATTATCGCGCCTTTCTGCTGAAAGATTCAGGTTATTACAACACGCCAATCCGGGTGTCACCGAAGGTCAGTGCGAGCGAGGGAGCGGGGAGAAATTTCAACTCAAATTAACATTCTGGCAGCTGGAGAAATTGGATAAATAAAGTCGAATTAATTCCCGGTAATGGAGGATGAGGACGGGTGGGAAAGCCCGTATGCTTACTTTATACATGGAGAGTATTGATTACTATTCTGTATTCAGGACCATGCCGCTTTCGCTTTCTCTCTCTCTCTCTCTCTCTCTCTCTCTCTCTCTCTCTCACACACACTCTCTCTCTCACACACACTCTCTCTCTCTCTCTCTCTCTCTCTCTCTCTCTCTCTCTCTCTCTCCCGTTGGGAAATGAAGCTGTTATCGCCGAGGGCGGAAGTAGGACACCTTTTGCATTTAGGCTAGTAGCCTACTTAGAGACAGATGGAATTAAGTAATTGGGAATAGGTTAGGTTTAGGGCCTCAGTTCGACACAGGCCACCATACCTCCATAATTACTTCACATTTATTTCCCAATTTTAGCTACTTCTGTTTTAGTTTTATATTATATACGCATTATATATGCCCATACTTAGCCTATGCTTGGCAGTTACTGTAATACATTTATACCCAATTGGTCAAATCAGAATTCTGAACAAGTAAAAAGAAAAAAATCACATCCATCTGCTTACATCTTGCACAAAATTTGTAGACCCCAAATCGTCTTATTTCAGATTATAAAAAGAGCATACCACAGACAGACAAACAGACAATCACACAAATCCGATCAGTTTGGCCGGGGGATGGGTGGGTGAAGTAGGTGGGTGGGGTCTTGGCGACATGGCAGGAGCTCATGTCCTTACACTTCGAAGTAAGTAACTAACGTTGAAAACTGTAATTGCGAACGAGGTTCAGTTGTAAGTAATATTCAGCGTTTAAGCTTTTATAAAGTTTTGTAAATCATCACCAAGCGGCAAATCGAAAACTTTTGCAATACGTCTTTCATGCAAATATTTGACGTCCAACTACATGATACTCTGCAGGCCGTGAAAATGTTTGTGAGTATTTAGAAGATATTCATTCAGATGCCCAGTATTACACTAGAAAACGCTTTCTGGCGCTGTTTTTTCCCATGGTGTATATATTTACATTTACTGGGAATGATTGGTTTACAAAAAAGTTTCCTAAACGCGCGTATCTAGCTATTACAAAAATACTTGTAGTTATAAATTCGTTCTGACAGCTGTAATGGGATGTTATGATTGAGAGGGTCTACTATGGGATAAAGCTATTTGGGGTAAGATGCCTCCATGTAACTGGAGAACACGTAAAAGGGTAAAACACACCCTGAAATAAAGCCCTCGATAATTCCTGCCCCGACCAGAAGCTATGTTACTGTTTCCGACAAGCGTATGAAACGTCCGGATTTCTAAAGACACAAGAAGAAAGCTCACGTTGTATCTTTTAACATTTAACTAGGACTCAATCAATTGCCTGTTTCGCCACTCCCCTTTCTCCTCCCTCTCGCCCCGTTGTGATGTTTCGTGTCGTGTTGTGACAGTGGTGGTATTGTTTATTGAGGTGGATGTCAGGTATAATTAGCAATCGATATGGAAAACGGTTTAAACCCCGTATATGACGTCACCGGCGATTAACGTTTCTTATTGGTCCCAAATTCCCCAACGCGGAGGCTAATCATTCGGAAAGGGGAAGTCGATGTTGACAAAGTAAAGGGGAGAAAAAAGGCGCGTGCGCTTTCTGTTCTCCGCTTATTCCTTATTCGAGGGCGCAAAGCATGTCCACGTTCTTCCGTCAGCCGTTGCTGTATGCGCTTTAACAGAGAGTTGGAGGTTGTTCGTGAACACGAACCCTTGTTTCGGGAGATGAGATGATGGACAGTAGGATACTCGAGCACCCTCATGCCCAATTTGGAAGCTCCATGGGTGGAATGGTCGGGGTAGGCTTTCCGTACCACCTCAGCCACCACCACGTTTACGATCTCTCTGGACACCAGCTGCAGTCCGCGGCCACCGTACCATTTTCTATAGACGGATTACTAAACGGATCCTGCTCAGCATCTGTGGTTAACTCCGGTTCCTTGCTCGCAACCGGCTGTACCGTAAACGGGGACAGTCAACAATACAAACTCACCGGTAAGTGAAAATAAACATCCTTCCAGATTTTAGCGATATAATCTGTGAATTCTTTAGGAGACTAATTTTGTATGGCTCGGAGTGAACTGACAATTTCTCCTTTTTTATTTTAAAATGGTTGTATATTAATACCAACAATTAATTCCAACATATTTGTCTTGTTTTGGTAACTACCAGAAACCTGACATAACCTGCTGAAATATTAGGATCTACTGTAAACACATTATATACAGTTCATCGATTGATGATATGAATATTTCAAACACAAAAACAAACTGATGGTTTATCCATACAGTGCGTAATTGCAGATGAAAACATTCCGTACTTTCCATATATTTTGTTCACATATAAGACCTCAAACAGATTATGTAAATTCAGTCTGAGATGCAATCTAAGCATGAATTTGGATTTAAACGTAAATTATATTATATAGTCGTAAAACAGCTTCTGGTCTTTACGGAACATTGTCTTATTTGGCCTGTATGCGATCTTTCTGTAAATAATCTCCTCACACAGAAAAAAATACAGTAACATATTTTCGATTATGTGATTAAATGAATGTATCGTAACTGTTTTTATTTTGCTAAGGAAAGTTAAATTACTGGCACATATATTGAATTTAATAAACTTTTAGTACAATGCAGAATTTTTAATAAAATTATGTGTGTGTTCTGCGTGCGCGTACGAGCATCTCGATATTCGCATGGTTATTTATCGTCTCTGTTGTTTTAGATGCCGGAGACCCAGACAAAGAGAGCCCCGGGTGTAAACGCAGACGCACCCGTACAAACTTTACCGGGTGGCAGCTGGAAGAGCTCGAAAAAGCATTCAACGAAAGTCATTATCCGGATGTGTTTATGCGCGAGGCTCTTGCACTACGGCTGGACCTTGTTGAGTCACGTGTTCAGGTAAATATGTATTTGTACCCTTCTATAATGTAATTTCTACCTAATGTGTTTTGCCATTTATTAGGACGATTTGAAAAAGGCCCACAGGCGGATCATCCGGTGCTATTATATTAGCATATATTTAACAATGATTAGAAACTGAAGGTATCCTTCATAAATCTTTCACCTTTTCTGTTCTTGAAATAATGATACAATATATTGTGATTGTAGTAGATATAGATCCGTTGTATTTTGTTTTGAAATTGTTAAATCTCGCATGTTAGGAAAAACCTATACATAACTATAGCAGTAGCATTTAAGATAAACTACATATATAGATGGACTTATACAAACACACACACACACACACACACACACACACACACACACACACACGCAGGCAAGCAGGCAGGCACACACGCACACATACACATGCACAAACAAAACAATATTTTATTTACTCTATCGATAGCAGCATAGTCTTAACTATGGTTACTTTTTAAAACCAGAAATATAACCATTAATGCAAACAAACTATCGGTCATTATGGGACGACTACTGCTGAGATGAATTAATCAAGTGCATTGTAACTCTTTTATGAACGTGCTGGATCAAAGAATTTTTCTTGTTTGGGGAGCTACAAACTTAACTTTAGAATAGTCATATACTCTCAAAAGATTAGCACTGTAACATCAATATTTAAACTTTATTATTATTTCTTATTTTATTGCATGCACTGCTATTGTCATGTACCCCGCCTGACGTCTTGATGTTAGTATGCGATTTAGCCTGCTGTTGATTGCTTACTCCCGCGTTATCAGCACTGAACAGAAGGCAGTCGCTACGCGAGGGGCCTGGGCGCGGGGTGCGAAGAGCGTGCCTGCTGCTGCTTGGCTCATCTGGGCCAAATCTGTCCTCGCGCTTACATGCGCAAAAATTAGCGGGGATGCAAACCCAAATTAGCAACGCTAGGACCAAGCATAATTGCGAGACTGAGCCATTACACTGAATAAACCGGCAATTAAGGTGAACGCATCTGCGGCTGTAGACGGATTCTAAAATATAAAGCCGGTTTGGCAGTTTGAGAGGTCCTTCATATATGTTTTTGCTTGTGCAATCTAGTTTATTGTGTTATGGATTTAAGAGCTATTTAGGCCTTGATTAAATAAATAAACAAATAAATGTATGTTAGAAGATACGAGAGAAGACAGCTGCATGTGGTTTGTCATATGTTACCAGTAAAATAAATGTTTAATATTAACTGTTGAGTAAATCCTCAGTAAATCCATTCAACAGCTTGTGCGTTTAGTTTATTGCCAAAGTTAGATATTTTATGTCTTAGCCTATTCTCAAAGGGTTGATACATGTACGTCATTTATTTACGACTTTCTATTCTTTGATTAATTTAAGGGTACCTATAACCTATTAACCTGTATTGATCTAAAACGTCCCCTGCACTACGTGACATTAGGTCTGAATGTCCATTGCATTCCTGTTTTTCTCTGCTATCAGTGTACAAAAATGTGATCAGAGAAGCCCTATTAGCTAAGTATGCAGCGTGAAGACAGAGTCTATATGGTATTAATTAAGATAGTTCTCGTTGTTGACTGTAGGTCTGGTTTCAAAATCGGCGAGCGAAATGGCGGAAAAAGGAAAATACCAAGAAAGGACCCGGCCGACCCGCTCACAACTCTCACCCAACAACCTGCAGCGGGGAGCCGATGGACCCTGAAGAGATCGCGCGACGAGAGTTGCAGCGCGTGGAGAAAAAGAAACGGAAACAGGAACGCAAACTACTCAAGTCACAGAACAAGCTTTTAGCAGGGGAACTTCTTCATACGCCTGGATCGGACAGTGACAGTGGAGTCTCGCAAAGCACAGATAGTGAGACCGCTCAACGTAGCGGGGCAGTGTCTAACCCACATACCCATCAAACTGAACATGCCTGTGACCAAACCCCGCGGCACCAAAGAACCGGTGCAGGTCACGAAATTGCCGAGTCAACAGACTCTCCCCGGAACTCAGCTCTGTGCCCCACCAGCGACGTCACGCGGCCTTCCGCATTTCAGAAGCTTTGCCCTTTTAGCGTGGAGAGCTTACTGGCCGACTCAAGTCCCAGGCGGAAACCCGTGCTGGAATTTCCTCAGCTACCATCTCAGAGACCTCTGGTTGGCAAAGGCCATTTCTTGTTGTATCCCATTACACAGCCTTTGGGTTTCATTGTGCCGCAGACTGCGATGAAATCGGGTCAGGATGCAGGTATCTCTAGTCACAGATGTTCTACCACAGACGACTCAAACCAAAATGCTCCCCAGTTAAATTCTGGAAATGCTACAAGAAGTAAAAATCACATATGCAGCGGCAGTGGCACCAACAGCTACGGGATTGAAGATAAAGGGCTGAACATTTGCTTGAAGGATAGTGAAAACGGCTCTGTCCTTACTCCTATAAAAAGATCAGACAGAACTACAGTAGCTTCTGATGCGGCTAATCTACCACAAACTACGGTTTCAAATGCAGTTGAGTCAGATCTCACGAACAAAGCCGTGAAAGAAAGCCCGTCCCTGAAATTGTCGGATTGCTCGGACACGAGAACACACAGTTCGTCTGATACAAATATAAATTGAGAAGATGTGGATATGGACTGAAAACGGATCGAACATGGAGACAAGGAGACTTGTCACGTTCCCAAAGCTTATCACGACACATTTTTGTATACAAGACTTTTGAACTACTTTTTAAAAAACATTTTTCAAAACGGATATTCTTCATTCAGGTGGATTATAGGTTTTTGTTGTTTTCTTTCATTTAAATAGTCCTATTAAATTGGACTCTCCCGAGGGGAAACGTGTAGTCGGGATATTAGAACAACGTGAATCCTCAAACATTGTAAAAACGATAAAGTATCAAAGATATTTATATATGTAACATTTTCATAAATAAAAACGTATTGTAAAAGAAAAGAACATATTTATTTATTTTTTTACGTACTGCTGTCGCCACAGTCCTTGCAGTTAGCCTGCCGTGTTTTGTTTATCGCTTCGATGGGCTCATGTACTGTGGGCTCATGTTTATTGCTTTAACAAATTCACTCATACAAAACCTTCCATCGAATTGAGGTCTCGCGCCGCGGGCGGTAGGACCCGGTCAGCTCCTGCGGAGTTTTGATATGAAAGTAATTATTTTCCCGGTGGCGGCTGGGACGATAGCCTAGGTTTTTTTTTTTTCTTTTAGCCTGAAGGGTTATTATACATTACCGATTCCAGCGATATGAAATCACATAAACTTCCAACAATAATAGAATTAGCATGAAAGGCTGGCGAGTCAGATTGAAATGGGGAAATAATAGCTTCGGCAGCTGTGTGTGTGTGTGTGTGTGTGTGTGTGTGTGTGTGTACGCGCACGCGCGCACGCGCGCGAGAAAACGCCCGGCTGATTCGTGGGGCGGAATTTTCATGAGGCGGGCCTGTCAGGGCGCGTGTAGGCGGCAATATTAAGATAGATGTTCGATGATATCCCTCATTGTTCTCTCGCGTGCATTGATGTTCCTACCTTATCGGCCTATTGATCATATGTCACAGCGTAATGGGGCAGTCTCTCTCTCTCTCTCTCTCTCTCTCTCTCTCTCTCTCTCTCTCTCTCTCTCTCTCTCTCTCTCTCTTTCTCTCTCTCTCTCTCACCAACACACGAACGCGCGCACTACAGGCACACGCTCCCTCTGTCACATACACACAAGCAGACACACTCACGCTCACACACAGTCAAATTTGCTCTATTAGAGAGTCAAAGGGTCCAGAAGGGAGAATACGCCTCAGGAAAGTATTAGCGAGCCTGGCCTGAGTTGAAACGGATGTATAAATGATTGTGATAGAAGAGAGATCCAGGGGGATCTTAGCAAGCTCCATGTAGTAGATCTAGTGTGTTTATATGCTCCAGACCCAGTTTATCATTTGTGGCACACACGTAGACTCAGATTTTCAATAATTCCCCAATCAATTCTTTTTTTGACGGGCCCCCTCACTTTGCAAGACGGAAGTTTCATTCAGTGGGTTTACAAGATGACATCAGCAGCCCACTCCTCCCACATCCCTCATCCCCTCTGGTCATCGCGCGCCCCTTTATTTGCAAATAAATTGAAAATAAACGCAGGATCCCCAGCTTTGCTTCATGAATCCCAGATAGCGAGCACGCTTAAATAATATTTACATAATTTCTCCATTTGGGCTACTGCTATTTACACTGCACGAGAGCGAGATTATGAGGTAAAATAATTACACACACACACACACACACACACACACACACACACACACACACAGAGAGAGAGAGAGAGAGAGAGAGAGAGAGAGAGAGAGAGAGAGAGAGAGAGAGAGAGAGAGAGAGAGAGAGATTTACGAGAAATATTTACGAGATCCAACCCTCTAACACAAACTTAGATAGTAACCATTAGTATTAGTAATTATGATGGGCATTATCTCTGGTCTAAAAACAAAGCGATACCAAAATCTAACGTGTTACAGTGTTGCAGGGCATATTTGCTGGGCTTATTGTCGGATGATACAGTGGAATACAGTAGGAACAACGATCATTTGTAATCTCAACTACTTTGCCCTCAATAATTTACAGGCGTGAGCGAGCAGAGGGAGAAAATTAAAAGCAACTTTACCACATCTTTCACAGTATGGGCTTTATAGGCCTTTGTGTACTTTGACTGCAAAGTTCTGACATTACATTCCACTCTTCGAGATGGGACGAGAAGAGGGCTATCAATTTATCCGTTGACACGTGCGCTCCTCACCACCGACTCCCTGTCGGCTAACCCTCGCACACTGCCATATCCCGAATAAATCAAGCGCGTTATGAATCCAATTCAATCTATGAAACCAGGGAAGAGAAATTTTCACTTTGAGCCGCGCGTCTCATTATAAGCGCAGAAGGGAGGAGTGTAAATTGTTTTTGCGCTATTATCCGTTCGGACGTCGCCATTTCTCTTGCTAATTACGAAGGTGTTGCCTTGTGCCGACGGGCGGCTGCTGATTTTCAATTTAACTGATCATCATAGATTCATTTCTCCGTGAGATAAATATATGGGGCCTCCGGGCTCGAGGTGCTGGGCGAGAGACAGAAGGAGCAGAGAGTGTGAGGAAAGTGGAAGCCTGTCGAAGCTGGCTAATGGGGGAAGTGTATGCGCCAATAAGTGCGGATCAGGCAGCTAATTTACCACCTCCTGTAGCCCCTCTTTTCCCGCCTGTATGTAATTTCCCTCTTTTTCCCGGGAGGGATTTTTCATCTCCCTTTCCCTCCCACCACTCTCCCTGCAGCCCCCGGAAACATACGTAAAGACAACGAACACCTTTTTTGTCCTGAAGAGGGAAAAAACAGTAAACGCCAAAGCACAGTGTTTCACAATTTTCAAATGAGGGTATCAAGCTTAATTAATGCTAATTGAGTTCCCCAGCACGTGTTATTTTTATTTAATAGAAACAAATGTGCACAATTAATTATCAAAGTGATTTCAAGAGCCCTATTTGCATCTCTCTCTCTCTCTCTCTCTCTCTCTCTCTCTCTCTCTCTCTCTCTCTCTCACACACACACTTTGTGCCGCTTGACTAAATTACACGCTTTTTCATGAGTTCGAAACGAGCGTTTGCTTAGACAGTGGGGTGTTTTGTGTCCAATATCAGACTAGTAATCCAAACTTAAACCCTCGTGAAGCGCAGATGACAGCCCATGTTCAGTTTCGCAAGTGTGTGCATCCTTAGTATGGTCGTCTTAGCACACAAATACCATTGCAAACGTTCAGCTAACACTGACTTACTGCTCTTTATCACGTCACACACATTATTTTAATCAAAGGTACGTGTGGTTTTGTAGGATGAAATGCGTGTTAGGGGATGGCGGAGAAAAAGGTTTTCAATGAAGTGTATCGCTTCAGGGGTTAGTGCGCAATTTCCACGAACTTCGGTAGTCTAATTTGGCAGATAAATCAACCACGTTTTGGGCTCAGGTTTGGATGCTGTGATTGATTCGGGGCCCGAGGTACTACAAGCCGCTGACGGTATGGATAAATTAGACTGGCCCGGCGGCTGTCTAATGAGACCAGATTATTTAAACAGGCTGAAACAAGCGTGAAAATTAAGATACCTCATCCAGAGATGTCAAATCTATTCAACATCATACTGCAACCAAACTCTCTCTGACATATACATTTCGACAATAGATACATTTCGATAATAGAGAGAGAATAGCCACGATATTCATACTGCTCCATTTTTAAAACTAAGATTTACGAAAATTCGTCTTAGTATTTTACATTCTGTAGGACAGGACGACGACTGGCTATGCTTGAAATATACCACTTCAATAAATCAAGCCGCATTTTTGGCATTTAATTTCTAACAAGCAATAAAGGTAAGCTGCCTGATACATGACTTGTTATGATAGAGTAAGCGACCTATAGTGCCACTTTTGACAACTACAGAGAAGAAAGGACAAAACACTGCATTCAATCTCATATCTGCTTAACATGGAAAATATTCCACACCTGCTACTTTTTAAATTGACAACACTCTTAACAATAGTAGCAATCTGTATGGACCCTCATGGCCAGATAATCCATGAAGGCTCAAACCTCTGTCTAGGTCCAACATTTTAAAGAGGCATATAAGGTGCTTAATGAAATGTTTAAAGGATTGCATGAAATTGCAAATGTCACTTGCATTTATATGTGGTCTTTTAGGGCACAAGTATCATAAATGAAGTTTACTTTGTCCTGACCAAGAACTTGAGAAAAGAAAAAAAAGGACTTGACAATGAATCTAGCAATTCTGGCCCCATCCCATGCCAACACACACACACACACACACACACACACACACACACACACACACACACACACACACACACACACACACACACACACACACACACACACACACTCACACACACACTCTAGAAAGATATTATTACATATTCACAGACACTTATGTTTTACTAATCCCACATATTTATTTAATATTTTCAACATTTGTATTGTCATATTTATTCAATAAATGGCAGGGAAGCAAAGCCCTTATTTTGTATGTTGAGAATTAATGGAAAAAGGCATAACTGTTAAATTGTAAAATTGTAAAAATGGAATTAGGGTGTTTGAATATGATGCATGGCAAACATTTATTAAAGCCAGGGATAAATTGAAATGTTCATATGGTATGGCGTGTTTTTGTTTCAAATCAATTCCATGGGCGTCTTGTTGTGATAAAAGATTATCCCAAATTCTATTACATGAGCATGTAAGACCTTATTTGGGCACACCAAACCCCTGTTAACCCCCAGTTAGAGAGCCCTTCCCCATATAGGTTTACATCAGAAAAAGACAAAAATAGGGAAAATGCAGTTTATTGTGGAGAGGAACTTGTTTAAACGAAATTCACCCCAATCTGTCTTTGTGGATTTGTCGATGTGATGGTCTCACACCCACGATTTTGAACCTTTGAATTCATACTGTTATTATCACCTGACAATGTGTTTCATTATAACCTTCATCATTTCAGAGAATTATTCAGAAAGGTGACCATACACGCATGCGCGTGAACACACACACACACACACACACACACACACACACACACACACACACACACACACACGCACACACCCATGCGCACACACACAAATCCCTAAGAGTTCCTTTATATGAAAGTTAGAAACATGTTTTCACAGAACCATTTATGGATCTCGTGTTTTAATGTAACTAGTATAAAAAAACAAAAAGCTTTGCCTACACATGATTAATGAACATTTTTATCAATTAACTGCTTAGTCAATGCTTAACGCTATGGAGATTAAATGTATGGTCATCATAACATGTCCTTGTCTAAACATTGCCAGGTGTTGAATCACTGCTTCAAAAATCTACTTATAAAAGTCCATTTATTTATAAAATTTAGAAACAGCAAAATTGCAATTGCAATTTTAAGGCTGATGCTTACGGCCACAAATTTGCTTGTAGATGTAATGCGTATCTGACATGTTGGCACCAAGGGCATGGGGAGAGGTGGCAGATTGGCACTCTGAGAAAGGGCTATCTTTGTTTTGTGCCAGGAGAGCACCAGGGCAGGACAGGGCGATGGTGCCAGCCCTCATACACACATCCGTGATACCCGCGGCCTGATTCCCACCGCCAGGACACTATGCTTCACTGACCTGCGGGGGAAGGGGAGGGTTAGGGGTATGGGGCAAAGATGGTGCTGCTGTGAGAATGGGAGATTTTTTTTTTTAAAGTGCGAGATAACGCCCTATCAAACCCCGTAACATTTAGTTACACATAACACAGTAATAACCATGTCCAGCAGAAAGAAGACGATGATGATGAAAACAATGATGTATGAAGCTTCTAATGAGCTCAGAATCAGTTTTGCAAAATGATTTGGGGTTCAAAGCAAATTTCACCAAGCCCTGGACTGAGCTGCAGATTAATGAAGGCTATGGCTTTGGGTAGCTCATTTGTGTCAGAGTTTCTGTTGACACTGTGAACATGTGCTAGAAAATTGTTATGATTCTAAGACTGGTTTTATAGCCGTGATAACTCAACAGGAAACAAAGGTGCTGGCGCCTGACTTACATACTTGTTTTTTGGCTGTTTTATTTTAATGGAAGACTCTCCTGTTGAACCCTATAAATATATCAAAGTAAGTGACATTTTGGCCCATTTTAAACATAATCTTACATTGGATATTTTAGTTTATAAGCATATAGTATACATACATAATTTTTCACAACAGGAGTCGTGACTTTATTTTAAGCTAATCATCATGACATCTTATCCTGTCTATAATTACAATCATTAGTGGTAAGATGGAACCTTTGGGAACTATGTTAGACATTAGAACCATGAATTAGAGGCCCCATTAGAAAACATTATTATTTCCTGGAGTGACTCTTTTATTTTTAATTTCTAGTGGGATAGGGGATGTATGACAATGCAGATTTTAGAATGATCATTAGTATTTCTTCTTGATGATCAAATTAGTTTTTAAAATTGGTTCTGTTTCTATGTATATAAATTGAGTAGGCTGCCAATGACCATGTATTTTAGCTTTAAAAGCACAGACTTGTTTAAATGTAAGTCATTTTTTATTGTGTAACTGAAGATGCAAAGATAACGCGTGCCATAATGTAAAATACATTGTTTATTTGTGTGTAAGAGGAAGAGGGCTCATATAACCAAGTGTGCATTATAATGTTGGCATCAATGAGGTTAATTATACTACAGTAGCTAATTTTGAATAATTCTGTTGCACTACAGTAGCAAAAACTTTGTATAAATGGTCAAATAAACATGCCAGCACTTTCCCAGACTCATTCTATCAGGTGAGCTACAGGAGCTACCCTGTAATTAATTATTAAGAGCCTAAGAGAAATAATGGTCATAGTCTTAAAGCATCACAGCACCCTGCTGATCTATCATGTTGTGCTGTACATGTGGTTAAAATTGTTTTTAATAAGGAAAAAAATATGAATATGGGAAAATGTACTCTTAGGTGTCAAAAAAGCAAAACACAGTTTAAATCACATAGTAACACAAAACATACATCCTCAGAGAAGAGGTTTTATCCAGATCTAACGGATTACACTAATTTTTAATTAATACTTGGCTGCTTGTTGTTAAGGGGGCATTCCTCACAAAACAAAAACAACAATGATAAAAAAAAAATCACATTACACCCTATTAATTAGTTTTAATTTTAGTCTAAATGCACAAAAGTGTCTGTTTAATGGAGGATGAGGTGTATTAAAATTGTGTAGGAGTAACCCCCCCCCCCCCACACACACACACACACACACATACATATATACAGGGAATGGTAAATAAACAGCTTAAGCTTGCTTTCCGGTGGAATGGGCAACAGACTCCCTTGGTGGCACCCGGCAACCATAATCTGGCGTAAATAATGACATCTCTCTTCACAGCCGCAAGCTTTAGCCAAATTAAGACAGACACACATAGGCAGACAGACAGACAGACAGACAAACAGACACGCGCACACACACACACGTGCATGCACACACACACACACGCACACACACACACACACACACACACACACACACACACACACACACAGAGTGAGCCCAGCCAGTTTCACTAATTATTTGCTTTGGGTTGGGCCCCACTGACCCCCTGGCCACACCAGCGCCTGCCAACACCAGCAGAGACACACCAGTCCAACGTCTGCTGAGAGAGAGAGAGAGAGAGAGAGAGAGAGAGAGAGAGAGAGAGAGAGAGAGAGAGAGAGAGAGAGAGAGAGAGAGAGAGAGATGGAAAGTGATGGAAAGTGAGGGATTGTAAGAGTCAATACATTATTTAGACTTCAGTGGAAACAGTGTATCTGAGGGAAATTCAGCATTGAATATTCAGAGGTCTTATTCAAGACTTAAAAAATGCTTCTTTTAACAATAACTATTTATTGCTGCACATGAGCCAAGGATACAACATTTCAAGCAGCCTATTATGAACCTTCTTAATCAGCTTATTAGATATAATTCACTTGTTTTTAATATGGAAGTACTCAAAAGCAGACAACAAATCATGACAACAGTCTTGTCTTACATTCATGTGAAGTTTTAACATCACACTGGGGGGCTCAAAAATGTCTTCATCAGACTAGTTGAGACCATGTCATATCTGTACTATGGTATGAACTAATAATAATAATACTTACAAAATGCTTGTACATAACCCCAATGCTGTCCCCAGGGGTCTTTGGTGTCTGGTTGAGAGTACACTGTGCACGATTGGCTGCTGCAGCTTGCCAGTGTGTGTTGTAAAAGCAGAGTGTTGATTGCAAAACGTCCTTGGGTGTGACAAAGGCACTATTTAAGGTGGAGGTTCACCATTTTCAAGAGTTTAATGATAAGACAGGTAAATAAACCAAAGCAGTAATCCAAAACTCTATAACAGCAAAAACAAACCAGGGAAGAAAAAACAGAGAGCAAAAATGAGGCAGACAAACCCAGGTAGCCATTAGGCACATAGAGAGCGCTAAGCAGAAAGAACTAGGTTGGCAACAGGCATCAGGGAAAAAAATGCAAAATACAAACAGCTTAGAATATGCTTGAGAATACTCAGGGAGACTTCACAAAGACTAGGTGGAACATGGGGATTTAAATACATGGACAGAGTAGGGACAAAAGGCAGGTGCAGTCGCTAATTGACTGAGCTAGATCTAAGGAGCATGGTGGGAGGATCATGGGAGTTGGACTTTGTGGAGGCAGTGACAGAAGAGATAAGAGAATCACATGTGACAGCACATAGGGCATAAAACATAGGAAATGAATCAATGTCAAAAAACAAGAAATATCTGGCAACATTAATCTATAAGTAGCATTACTGATCCTTTTCCCAATTAAAAATGGACCCACATAATGAAGCACAAATTACGGTTGGAGAGCCACACTTGTTCCCAGGAGATATTTGGGAACAGTACTGCAATGTCAGTCAGCCTGTGCTTTATATTAGTGGATCGCCCTCTCCAGATACTGGTGGGTGGCCTTCCACTCCCTCTCACTCTTCCTCATCCATACATCCATGGCAGACTCCTCAGTGGGAGACCATGGAACAAACAGGGGTTGGTAGACCAGCACATGTTGGAAAGGGTTTGTGCCAGCTGGGGCAGGAGGAAACAGTACCATTCAGCCTGTTGCTCCTGACAGCAAAAATAGAGGAACAATCGTTCCTTATTGGTCCTCTCTGCCTGGCCATTGAACTGCAGGTGGTATCCTGAAGTTGACAATTATATTCAGCTTCTCTGGACATGTCCACCAGATGTGAGAGATGAACTGGGGACCCCTGTCTAACAAGACATCCTCTGGAATGACATAGATACAGAAAATGTATTTAAAATGTACCTGTACAATCTCAAATATGGAAGGGAGTGAAGGAAGAGCGAAATAAATGGCCTGAGAGAACCTTTCAATTATGTGAGGACGGGGGCAGATAGGTGATCAGATCTATTTGATCACCAATCAGATTCATGGATTGGCAGTGTGATGTGTTTGCATGCAGATAAGGTCTTGGAAATCTTGGCCTGGACACAGTCTAGGAAAAAATGAAGGCATGAATGTTGTTGGCTATAGTCTCCCACCAGCACATATAAGCCAGACATTGGTGAGTCTTAACCTCCTCCAGGTGCCCTGCTGCAAGGGAGGAATGAACCCAGGTAAAGTATCTGTCATGAAATCTAGGACATAGAGCTTGTTATTAGGGCATGAGGGTGGAATATCGAAATCCCAGAAATTCTCCCCAAATTCTCATTGACCTCCCACTGTATAGCACCCAGTACACAGGGGCAGAATAGGAGCTGTGCATGATGACAGAGCCTGGTGGATGCACAGAAAGGGCATCAGCCTTGCCTTTCTTGGATCCTGGACTATATGTAATGTGTAAGTTGAATCTGTTGTCAAATGCTTAATAATACATAAGTAGTACATTTTCTTGCAGCTGGTAAAAACAACAAACTAGTGATTTGCGCCCTTGAGCCAGTCGATGCCATTCCACTTATGTCCAGTAGTTTGTGGTTGCTGATGTTGTGCTTTTGCTCGGCAGGGATCAATTTTTTGGAAAAAGGCTAGAGGGTGGAGTTTGGGTGGTGATCCAGAGCATTGTGACAATAGAGCTCCCACTCCAATCTCTGAAGCTGCAACCTCTAAACAAAAGGGCTTCTTGGGGATGGGATGCTTTAGTACAGGTGCACTGGTGAATACAGTCTTGAGGGAGTAGAAGGGCTATTCAGCTTGGGGGTTTCAGAATAACTTCTTAGGCTTTCCTTTGAGTCATCTCTGTAGGTGATGACATAGTGGCCTGATGTCTCTGAAGATGCTTGGAAAACCAAAGGTGCATTAGCTAGCTGTCATGATAACATGAGGTAGTTATGAAAGCTTTCTCTCACTGGTCTCCCTCTTTGATCCTCATTAGGTTGTATGCACTCATTAAGTCCATCTTAATGAAGTACCTGGCAGCCCTTAGCTGATCCAAGGCTGCAGGTACTACAGGCAGCAAGCAAGGAAACTTGATGGTAGTCTCATTCAGTCCCCTGTAATCTGTGCAAGGACAGAGACCACCATCTTTCTTCTCAACAAATAAAAAACCTGCTGAAGCAGTGAAATTGGAGGGCCTTTTGTATCCCTGTGATAGTAGCTCAGAAATGTAGCCCTTCACAGCCTTAATTTTTGTGAGTGAAATGGAGTATGGACAAGATGTAGGTGGACTAGTGACCACTATCAGGTCAGTGATACATATGGACTATGGGGGAGATAGAGCAGTGGCTCGGCCCTTACTAAACACTTCTGATAATTAGTATATTGCTTAGGTATGTTGGTGGTGGCCTGAAAATCTCTATGGAGGCGGTGTCAACAGAAACCATGGGTTGGCTAATATCATTGTCATAACAGTAGTTAAACCAAGAGAGAATGTCAACAGATTTTCAGGAAATGAGGGGGTTATGTTTTTGCAACCAAGTGCTGCCCAGAGCTATAGGGTGATGGGATGTGTCCACTATGAATAGAATGATGTCCTCCTTGTGGACCGCATTATGTATAAGAGTGATGGGTTCAGTCCTGTAGGTGTTGCAGACCAATCCCAGGGGCGTTCTGTCCAGGCACAAGACCTTCAAGCTTCAGCAGCTGAACAGGAACCCTGCTTAAGGGAGGTCAATAATTCTGTGCTTGCTTTCTCTTAACAAGGAACGTCAAACATGGATTTAAAATACACGATAAAATTCATAGTCATTAATGATGTCACTGCCCACTGCTGACTGCCCACTTTCCCATTAAGCAGGGAAATGTCCAGTGCTTTACAGGAACTGTTAGAACACAGAGGCTTTTGAGCAAAATTCAGGGAGCACTGCAAAGGAAAAAACCTGGCATCCTGAGGGATTGCTGTCGTACTTATCAGGCTGTGCAAAACTGATAGGTGGACTAGGAGTGGTTGATGGAACATTGGGGCTGGGAAGACACTCCTCACCTGGTGCAAGGAGCAAAACATGACCGAGTCAATTCAGCAATGGATGGGGCAAGTGTAGCCAGCTATTGTGTCTGCTTGGTTAGTTCCTCAAATTATGCTTGCTAATAACTTAAGTCACTGATGTGTTGGCCAAGTGTACAGCAATGGCTTTAGGCACAGAGCTTAAATTAGTGGAATTAGTCTTGATTAATTAAGGTTTTGGTCTTGACTAACTGTCAGCTGGTCTCAAACACCATACTCCTTGTTGTGGTCTGCCTGAGTCTATCAGAGTTATGGTTTTCCATGGCACTTGGTAAGGACATACAAATAACGCGTATAATTACAATTTGAGTGTTTTAACACCTAAAATCTGTTATGTACCGTGCTTGGTAGATTGCACACATGTACAAGAGGTCACAGTTTTAGTGTATAATGTAGCTATTGGATGAAATAAAACATTTTTTCATTGCTTCTGCACATTCATTTGGGGATCTGAAGTGCCAACCAACCCACAAACTGTGATATAAGACAACTGTCAGTTGTTTGTGTACTGCCTAGTTCAGAAAACATGGGATTCAACAAGCCTTTCAGATTTAGCTCCCATTCCTAGATAATGCATAGGCTATTAGAACTATAGAACTACCATAAGAACTAAACTGTCCCCCATCTGATTATCTCCACCCATGCCTTGAAAACTAACTTTGCAAAGCTGTGCTATTTTTTTTCTCACAAGTGCCAAACCTACTAGCATAAAGTTGAAGCTAAGCGCTAAGCATGAGAACTGCTGTCATTGACCGCACAGACCATCACAAATCATCACAAATTGCTGCTGGTTTATAGAGATTCAAACAAAGTTTTAATGACTTGCCATGAATCACTGAGGCCATTTCACCCCTGCCACCTGTCCTACCGCCTGTCCCGTGTTCCACATGTAGCTGCTCTTCAGTCAAGTTACAGTTGTCTTCCACTCGGGTAATCAGGGGTTAGTGACATTAACATGTTGTGAGCTGCCTGTTTAATGTATATGAAGGATTCTAGAATGGAAAGTTTATTCCGCACTTGTAAAGCAGTAGGTGATGGGTAAAGCTGTGTGAGTACTTCTGATTTTTACTAAGAGAAAACTTAAAATAGATGATATCCTACGTCTGATGGTAACAACTGTGCAAAGCTCCAAAGGCGCATGCTCGACAGTTGCGATGGTGGCGTGAAGCCGTACTTGTGTCAGCACACCCTGTAGAAGAGGGGGAGGGGTGAGCAGTGCCTCTTTAACATTTAAAGGAACATGCACTCAAACTGGCCATTCTGAACAGGGCTGTTTAGACACGGTAGGAAGGGTGCTTTGGTAGTTGATTCTTGTATTATTTTGACCAAAGCATGTCAATGACATTTGATTATGTCACCTGGAAGCTGTTAATATGAGGAAAAGGGATATGTCACCTTTATTGCAATTTCACAGTTGAGATCACAGGTTGAGGTCACAGGTTGGGTAATTGAGGGCTGTGAAATAGTGATTACCCAGTTCAAGTGGAGGACTGATCAGGTGTGTTTGCAGATAGAGGAAATATGGAGAAGTGCAGCCTGGTTCAAGGTTTCCAGGGACTAGACTTTAGAAACATTGTAAGAAACACACGAAAAGCAATAGTATTCTATATAATGTATGTCTGTGAATAAAGAAAGAAGGGTAAATCTTGTGTTGAGAATGCAAAACAATGTCAGGGGCTCAATCTGCTTTGAAACATATCTTTCTTCATCATGTTACATTAACAGTATTCATTTTGCTGGTGTTTTGATATGAGTGAACATGTATCATATGTTGTATAATACATAGTGAAGGAACTAAAGAATGCTAAACTACAGAATCCTTTCACAATCCACATATCATAATCAAGCCGTGAGTTTTACACATAGGTTGCTAGGAGTATTCTCAATGTTTTTGGTCATTGTGTTAATCACAAAAGAAAAACAAACTGTCCAGTGGATCTTTAATGCTTTGTAGCGTCTTTGTTGCTTGAAATGATTGTGCCCCCCTTAACATTAAAATTAACAAAACTGAACAAAATGTCAGTTTGAATATTGCATTCTTGCAATCATACAGTAAGAAGATACATATGCATATTCACATGTACATACATACACTATAGCTTGTTAGAAACACAAGACATAATGAGTCATGAGCTAACATGACACACACCCAAAATTAAATAGTGTCCACTGTTTCATTTGACAAATCCTATTTCAGTTTTCATTTGCTGTGTTGCAGCCTAGTAGGCATAGTATGTGGGCAATTAAAAAAGGTTTGGTGCGAGACTTTTAATGCACACACACACACACACACACACACAGAGAGAGAGAAAAATGTAGTTAACCAAAAGAAATTATAACCAATATATTATATTTCAACACTTACAGTCTTATTACATTGCTATTACATTATCTGTTACATTACATTACATGATCTGTTACATGCATAGAGCATGCAGAGTTATAGTAATGCAAAACATTGTTTTTAAATACTGTATTTAACATTTACAAAAAACATGATTTTCTTTACCCTTTAATTTGAGGCAGAGTAACCAGTGTTACAAGAATGATGCACATTTGGAACTGGTGTACATATCTTTGGTTTCAGATGCAGTTTACATTCATATGACACCAGTGACTAAAATGGGTATTTTTTCAGAACAAAAATACTGAATATTGAATTCAGAAAAAATACTGAAACTTTTGAACTGAACATTATAAAATATTACTTTTAAAATAAGGTAAAATTGCTTTGGTTTCAAGTGTACTATCATTTTACATATACACAAGTATATAAGAAAATAACATTTTTATTGCGTCTACTGAGTCTTGATCATTTCTCTTTTCTTCTCTTTGCCTCTCTATTCCAATATCTCCAGATTTTGTTGGCTGAAATCGAACTGGGGGGGAAAAAAAGAAAGTCTCACAGTAAGTTAACCATCACGATTAACCTCCAACAGACAGTGAGTGAGTGGAAGAGTGAGAGGAAGAGAAGCAGAGCGTGTCAGTCTGTCAATACTGTTTACCCATGATGGGTGTTTAGCTGCGTCCCACTGTGTCAGCAGAGGAGCAAATGACTGATCGCCTCTGAGTGCCTGCAGTATCGACACACTCGGGGAAGACCATTTCACTTCCTCTCACTTCACTTACTGAGATGACACAAACCGACACACAACAAGCAATAGGAGAGGAAGATGAGAAAATAAATGGGAAACAACAACTAGAAATGTGAAAAAAGACCTGAAACTCCACAAGAAACTGCTGCAGTCACTGCTGTGGATTCTTTTTTTTACACACAATGGAAAGTATTTCTAAACAAACAAAAAAAAAGAGAAAAAGCCTGATTTTAAATGACCATTAGTCAAACACCATTAAAGGAGGTACTTCTGGCCTTCATAGTTAAGTGACAAAGACCACCATGTATATTCTAACTCTCCAGTTGTTTCTAACCACATCTGATAAAGTGCATTTTACAGTAATATATGTAAATCATGCAGATTTAAATTCAATATGCCACAGGAAAGACCTTTCCTCTGCATACAACCTCACACAATATTGCATTTACATAAATATGGCCTAAATTTGCTGTATGCTATTCTTACGTACGAGGGCTAGATGGTAGTGGGATAGATTTTGATCAGAAGGGATTTGATAGATTTGTTAGATTTTTTCTTTATTTTTTTAAATGAAAGATTAGAGTCAGTTTCCAAAAACAGATACACATGGTGGAACACCAAGTTAGGAAACTCCTTTGACATGTGATCTAATGATGCCTTCTGTGTGTTGGGGAATTTTGGAAAGCTCTTTTATGGTTCCTAGCCAACATTCATAATAATCACAAAACACATCTATTTACATCTGATTTTATTTTCCAGTGAAACAATTGTCTGGTTAAAATGGTAAAATGCTTGGGATGATATTTGCCAAATGCTATAAATGTAAATGTAAATGCATAATACCTACTTTCAAACAAAGGATGTCACTTGAAAAAAAAAAAAAAAACAGTTTGCAGTGTTGGATTGCTTGCAGGTGTGGATCAACACAATAATAGTGTCCCTTGCTTTTACATCTTTATATATAGCGTCTACCAACTGACAGATTTAGTTTTGAAACACCTGGCTCTAATATGTTGATGACATATTAGCACTGGAAGTAACCCTGCAGGGTGGTGGATGTTTAGGAATAAGATATGTGCAGTCGCATATGTGACTTTTTTTTTTTTTAAATGTGTTGTCAGTGCTGTTTTAATGCCCATACAAAGTAAAAATTGGAAGGTGCATTTGTTTGAACATAATTTTACATACTTGTTTGCATCTCTAACAATGACAATGTTAATAAAAAAACAAATTCAAAGTCACAGTGTTCATCACTGCCATATCCCAGGTTGAAAGAGTCTATTTCTACACAGTACCAAACATCATCAAATCTTGACTAGGGTCAGAGTGTATAGTGAGGTGTCTGAGCTTTTCAATGACATATTATCGTGAATTAACTCATGATGGCATTTCTTGCATTTCTGTGTACAGATTCAAGGCTCTTGAGCACCCCAAAATGTTTTTATAAGCCACATCTTGTTCTTGTCTGCTCATCACCGACTTTGGAAATGACAGGAGCCATGGATGGATAATCAAAACATTTTAATAGTCTTGTCAGGCGGTTGAGTGAGAGTGGTTACTATCTTCAGGGCCTGCCAAATGCTTAAGATAACACTAAACCAATTAAGTATATGGCCTTTTTCTCTTGAGTTTGCTTAAGATAACTGAATAAAGGAATAACATTCTGGCCATGTAATTATTTAGCTAGTATAATATAGTACTTAAATATAATGACCACTGATGATTGATGAGCACATTTTTTCAGAATTGTAATTATACACAGGATGTCAACTGTCCTGTTCCAAACCATTAGAGTTTCACATAGGGCCCAGCCCATTCACTTCATACTAGAAATATTAACCTTGCGAGCTCCTCACAGGGGTCATCAGGTACCTCCCTTCATTGGTATTTTGCTGAATTAAGCACAAAACACCTCCAGAAGGATCAAGCTCAATTTTAAACCAACTACATACAAAACCTCTTTAGACGTAAACGCACACTAGGCTCCCTGCTGACTAAGGCCCTACCCAGACCCACTGACACCGTTAATGCATGCTCAATGCCACCAGTTCCTTATGGGCTTTACACATTACACCAACAGCAAACACTCACTGTAGCAGCTAAAGAGTTAATCTCCCTATATTTACCGACTGCGCTGACCCGTGCAGCCGATCTCTTCCTAACCCATAAAATCCATATTGGCCTTCCCAGCGACTAAAGCTGTACCCAGCCCCTCTGGCATCATTAATGTGTACTCAGTGCTGCCAGGTCCATACGGATTTTACATACATGTCACCAAGCATTCCCCAACACAATAGATCCATACTGGCCTCACGAATGATTAAGACCCACCCCCTGAATGCTCAGTGCCACCAGTTCCATCTGAATCTACAATTCCAGACATGTCAATGACATGACACAACAATCCACTTGCCTTCCCAGTCCTCCATGTACCTGAAATATTGAACACTTAAGCCATTCCACCTTTATCATGCATTTCTGCAACTAGCTTGTGCTCTCTTTATCCACAGCCACTGACTAGCCATTTCAGCTACCTCAGATACCTTTACCTTACAGCCTCTAAAATAAAATTTAACAAGCAAGGTTATGGCAGGCTTGGATACAAATCCCGTGGCACCTACTTCTATTGCCACACGTTCTTTCACCTCAGCTACCGAGTCTGTGTATTTCAGCTTCTTCCTCTCGAATGCACTTCATCTTTCATCTGTACTTCATCTACAAATGGAATTGTTAACTATAAAATAAACTATCCGCTTACTTTTAGACTTTATCACCATATCAGGCCTCAGTATTAAAGCAATACACTGCGAGACCTGTATTTTTTTCACCTGCATACGTTACTAATTCCAACTTACATACAACCCATCTACCAATATTTATGGATTGCGCTCTGTCTCCAATATACTGCACAATATACTCATGCACAATCCTAATTGCTTCAATCTTATAACTACTGTGCAAACAGTTAGCCTCCATGTGCTTGTTATCTAATTTACAAGGTAAGGAGCAAAGTACCCGGTTACGTCGACATCTATATCATCCCTACAATAAACGAACCTTACCTGCTGATAAAATATGCTTCACCTTTCGAACCCCTGCACATAATTTACAACTAGAATCTTCATCTACCCACTGTCCAAGGTTTTGCAGAATCGGAAGGTCATCGTGATTTGCTCTAAGCAAAAAATTAACACAACTCACATTGCCCACAACTCTTGCCAGATGATTCACTGCTTCTCTAAATTTTTCTAATGAAGCTATTGTTCCTGTTTTCCCTGCAAAGTTGCTGTTGCTTGTCATGGTTCCTCTTCATCTTCACGAATAGTCCTAGTCATGATTTGCCTCTTTTGTGCCAAATTGGCACTGTTAAACTCTTTCCACAAATCACCTGGTCCATCCCTGCTCTTCGATTTAGCACCTGCCCTACACCATATCTATGCTCTAATCTATTCTTAGTTAACTGCACCACCACTTGTGGGTTACACTTTCAGCCTGCTTTTGTGACTGTCATAGCTGCTTTTACCATAGACCCTAACAAAATCATCACTTGTCAGTGGTAGCTCCAGCATCTCTCTTCCATACCATGTCTTACCATGTAATACTAAGATAGCATGGTACTCCTAGCCACTTCCTCATATCTTTATTCATAATCCTCTCCAGCCTCTACTTTCGTCTCAACTTTATACCACAATAGCCATCTACAAGCCAAACTGGAGGCAGCACAGTTTCAATTTACCTGATATAAATGACTTCTCAATGCTATTCTAATAGCTCTCTCCTACATCCTGCAACACATGGATGGCCCACTTATTCCTGTATGTTTTTTTTTAACTTTAGCTCTGCTTTCTACAGCAAAATTCTCGACCTCCTACTAGATAAACTGTAGAAGCTCAACATTCCACCATCCATCTGCAACTGAATCCACAACTTCTTGTCTAACAGGAAACAGTATGTCAGAGTGGGTGAATACATTTCAGACCCCCTCTTTCTCAGCACTGATTCTCCACAGGGCTGTGTGCTCTCTCCCCTGCACTTTTCTCTTTACAACAGTGAGTGTACCTCTGGCAGTGACTCTGTTAAATGTATTAAGTTTGGAAATGATACTACCCTGATCGGTCTCATCCCAAACAACATTGAGTCTCTGTATCGAGAGGAAGTAACACGGCTGGTGTCATGCTGCAGAGCTTACAGCCTGGAGCTGAACACACAAAAAAACTATGGAGCTGACTAAAGACTTCAGAAAGAAATCCACCCCACTGCCTCCACTGGAAATACACAGTTCCACAGGCCTACAAATTCCTGGGCACCACCCTTCAACAAGATCTCAAATGGGACAGACTCAGCACTGCAGTGAAGAAGAAGGCCCAGCAGCACTTGTACTTTCTGTGTCAACTCAAGAACTTTGGGCTGCCTTAAGCACTGCTGGTCTAGTTTTACACTGCCATAGCAGAGTCCATCAGCACATCCACCATCTCTGTCTGCATCAAGCTGCAACGAAAGGTGAGAGGTGCAGAAAAAAAATCATTGGCTGTTGGCGTCCCACCCTTGAAGACCTCTACACAGCTAGAATGAGGAAGAGGGAAGGGAAAATCATGGCTGACCCCTCAAATCCCAGTCACTCTTTCTTCCATCACAATGGAGACCAAGACTGAGAACCCTAAAGACTCGAACGAACCATCACCTCCACAGATTTTTTCCCCAGGCCATCTACGTCCTAAATAAGGACACCTCTCACATTGCTCTGATTTAAATGACTGTTATGCACTTTAGTACATATAGTGTAATGTACACAAGCACTGAATACACCTTAAATTATTCCTTTTGAACAACATCCCCTTCCTCCTACTGGAGTCAGTGCACATATGCACTTCAATTAATTGCAATATAGACATTCTATAAAACATTTTTACATTCACATTTATATTTATATTATTGTACAATTCTCTTATCTTTCCATACTGTATATATGTACCTCTGTACTCCAGTACTTTAACTCATCAGTACTTATCTCACACTGCACATACTTTAATTCTTGTTGTTTGCATACTTGTCTTTATGTTTATATATAGCTTATGTCTAGTATATATAGCTTATATATAATAATGTATATACAGGTTACATATAGTGTATATATAGTTTATATAGTTTACAAATAGTTTATATAACTATCTTTCTCAATATCATACTGTACTTAATCTTATGTCATCACCTGCACCAAGATAAATTCCTTGCACATTTCATACTTGGCAAATAAAAGATTCTGATTCTGATTTCTGTCTTCAGCCTCACAACATGCTCTACGTTATTTAATGTTGCATTATACCATCTACCTAAACTCTTAACTTGTGTTTACAGTATAGAAGGTATAATTTCTCCATCCATCAAAACATTTTCCTGCGCAAGTTATCCTTTCACAGTTGACAAACTTCTAGAATTACTGGGTTTATCCTTCACCTTTGCCCACCTAAGATTATAATTTATCTTCTCTAGAAACTGCTGTGTATATAGCACAGTAGTTGTCAGTGTTGTTATGTCATTCATGCATGCCATCACTGAAAGGAGCAGCCTTTCCCTGCCTACAACCCACTTAGAAACCCTAATTATCACCTCCATCGCTATTGTAAATGCTAACGTGTATGCTAAGATATACGGTACATGTGTATTATTACATTTTAATAGTTATTAATAGTTATTAAATCCTCCAAAATCTCCAAACTGCTTCTTGTTCAGAACTGTGACAGTGTGTGAGATCACACAATGATTGACAGCATGTCCCTGGCAACATAAACAACCTGCCATAAGTGCCAGTGTTAAGCGACACAGCAGGCAGGATCAGTGTAGTTTAGAAGTGAATTTGACTCATTAGACCTTGAAAATATAACACTATATAACTCGTAAATGACAAATATGTTTATCCAAAATACTAGCCGTTTTAGCTAAGGCTCACTCAGTCATAAAGATGCTGAATTAAGTGCAAGAAAGCAGTCTTTTTATGAGAGGCTGCTTTCAGATGGAAGAGTGGTTTTTACAAGGTCTGTTATAATAACAATGTAGAGGATGTCCGTGAAGCAGAATATTTTTAACCATAAATGCAACCAAAATGTCATATTGTATAGCCCTGTATGCCCTCAACCCCCAACACACCTGTTTTTAGGGTGTTATCTCCTTAAAAGTGATGCATAGTAAGTGGAGGTACAGCTTCAACCAAGCGGAGCCTGTGAAATACACAAAACCCATTGAACTCAAATCCAACAGAAGAAAATCCAAAAAAATATATATATATATATTTTTTTTAATCTCTCAGCAGAAAACACCAACATCATTCTTTGTCTGTTATTGCATAGTAAATTAATCACAAAAGCTATGAAAAATAGAAGATAATAAGAAAAATGAGTAGACATGGACTTTAAAACAGCTTTATACTCCCAAACTGCTCAATACCCACAGCATGCTCCTCGTTTTGGATAAGAATACCTCTTGTTCTTCCCCTCTCTTTACAGGATAATTTCTTTTTTGCACACAGCAACCATCATTTTACATGAGAGCTTCAAGACATCAGGTGTGCTTTTATACACCAGATACAGGACTCCATTAGGCCTTGGTGCAGAACCTGTCTTTGCACCACATCTTGTACCACCTCAGAGGGCTGACATTCATTTGTCATTCTGTCACCCACTAGACTGTTTACTAGTAGCTCCAGCTTCTTCGCTTTATCCTTGTCAGAATAAATACTATTGAAATGCTCCTCTGAATCCTTCTTTACAACTATTAACCTCCCAGATTTCTCCTTACTGATTAAA
>NC_137514.1:14257500-14277500 GCF_041902795.1 Electrophorus electricus | reverse complement strand
CACACATGCAGACACGCAAACACACATACACATGCACATGTGCGTGCACACACACACACACACACACACACACACATACACACACACACACACACACAAAAAAAAAAACTCATGCTCAGACAGAGAGAGAGAGAGAGAGAGAGTGGGAAGGGATAGTGTGAAAGCAGGCTTTGAGAGATTAGAAATTTACATATCTTAATAGACAACCGCATATTCGCATTCTTTCATCAGAAAAGTCCCAGTGCAACATGGGAATTGCGGTACGTGGACTGGCAAGGCGTTGAAACTGATTGTCCAACACACACACACACACACACCCCACACACACACACACACAAAAGTTTTTAAAAAATCACATGCTACACATGCTCAGACCAACTTTTCTCTGATAGAGCAATTAGCATTTTCATAGCAGGGGAGCAGAAGCATTATCCAATCACTAAAAAAAAAACAAAAGAAGAAGAGGAAAGAAGCCACTATAGCTCTTGACTTGGCTGATTACCCAGAATGCCTCAACTGGCCCATCCAACCAGTTGAAAACAGGTGGCTTAAGTATAGTAGAATTCCAGAAGGAAAATGTGAACAAAGATGATTGTCAGCCACTTCAGCAAATAAACTGCTGAAAAGCTTTTTTTTTTTTTTTTTTCTCACACAGACACTAATACACATACACACAGTTTTTCTGTACTGCTGTTCTTCTGTCTTTTACTTTCATTTGTCACTGGTCTCCTAGGTATCAGTAGAGGTATAAGTGGCCTCAGCAGATATTGTGTATGTGTGTATTCATATGTGAGTAAAAATGTCTGGCAGTGTTTGACACTCTCCTCTCCTTTGGTGCCCATGACCTCTACCCCAGCCTCATTCACTAATTGGCTAAATAATGGATAATGAGGGAGGGAGAGGGAGGGTCTTAAAGGAGCGAGAAGGTAAATGCAATGCAGTGTAATGTGTGTGTGTGTGTGTGTGTGTGTGTGTATGTGTGTGTGTGTGTGTGAGCATTTATGTGAACATTCTTGAAGTGAGTGTTGAATAACACACTACAAAACCATATCTCCCAGTTATTACTTTGATGAGGTACTGAAAGGTCTGTGGTGGAGGGAGTGAGGCCTCTGAACTAATCACCCAGAGTCCAACTAATCAGTCCTATTGGGATATCCTTGTAAATATTTGCAGTTTTCCTTACATGTCCTGCCTGCAGAATTACTTTATTAATAATTAATAATTACTTTATTAAACATTGTCTCATTTTGTGACTTTTTCTTTTTAATGATAGATAGATAGACTTGGCAAAGTACGTTCAACAATATTTTAAAACATTTAACGACAGTTTAGTGACAGTAAACATCTTTTGTGTGTGTGAGTGTGGGAGTGCAAGAGTGCATGAGAAAGAACAGTAGAGAGTGAGTGTTCAAAATGTAGACTTTAAACAGTCTTGGCAGTTGTTGATTGTAGGTCATTGGTCTTCCTGTGCTTGGCCCCCTAGATCAATATAGCACTCCAACCCCCTTGGCCACCATCTAACAGCTATTAGGAAGTGAAAGAGAAGAATCCATACTGTACATGGCTTACACTCATAAAGAAAACCATTAAAGTTCATTTCATATATTTTTGTTTTAAGTTTTATCTGGATTTATACTTGTTACAATGTTCTGTTTAGAGGTTTACATTTCACATTTAATGTTTATTCCTTATATTTAAAAATTATGACAAATCTTAACTCTACAACTTGTTCTTATAAATGTACTGTATGAATAACAACTGTATCATTTTAAATGTTCCCCAACTGTTGGGGGAGCAACGGTGACTGTTGCCACGGAGGCAGTGACCATGCCTACGTGGTTTCCAGGCAGCACATAGGGAGTCAGCCTGGCGTAAAATTGAGTGCGGATTTATTATGTTGGGTTTGTGGGTGTGTGGGTGTGTGGGTGTGTGTGAGAGTGCATTTGTGTGCATGCATGTATGTGTATGTGTGTTTGTGCGCACATATGAGAACAAGTTGATCCGGATGGTTACACATGTGCTTTCCTCTTTTGAGAGGTGGCCTCATGAACGGACCCGGTAAGAGCCAATGAGCAGAAAATGATTGAGACATTAGAGCTCTCTCTCTCTCTCTCTCTCTCTCTCTCGCTCTCTCTCTCTTTCTCTCCCTCCCCCTACTGTATTTTGCTCTTAATGGTTCATGGCCAGTGAGACTACAAGCGCAGAGATTATGAGTGGGCAAGAAAGGGTGGGGAGTGAGAGCTAGGTAGAGAAATGAGAAATTCCAGTGTCAAATCAGAAAAAAGGGGCAGAGCAGAGCTAAGCAGATGAAGTCTCATCATGGTTTTATAAGCGTATCCTGTAAAAGCACTGCTTAGCAAGGGAGAAGCGATTTCTATAGCTGGGATTCAGGCTTGAGTGTCAACTATACTGTGGCGCAACTGTTAACACACATTAAGAATTGTGCTCTAGTACTACTCCTACAACAACCATTTCTACTACTACTACTACTACTACTACTACTCCTACTACTATTACTAATAATAATTGGATTAACAAAATAATTAGACTAATTCAGTCAGACCAGTCTCAGGAAAACCACCCATAATTAACCTATAAAGCAGAGAGAGTGCAGCGCTCAAATGTAACACAAGAAGTTGATAATTACTGTATGTTCTGCATGCAGTTACTTCCATTTGAGTTCAATTTGATTAAAATTCCATTTGACGCAAGTTATTTTTTTTAAGAAAATGGGAGGGCTACACTTTTCTCTGCAGATCTTACAAAAGCTCTGAGAGGTGTTTTACAGCCCCCCATCCAGGCCAGCCTACAGCTGAGGCTACAGGTTCTCATGGTTGGAGCAGGGGGCTTCAGACTTGAAGATATAGGGCTCACTGACATGCAGATGTAACCCCCTCAGCCAGCCTGCATGTGTTCTGCCTGGGAGCAGGGCACTTTAGATAAGCTAATTTTAGCTGCAATTTTAGCTGCATAATTCTCACTACATGTGTAAATGAAGTGAAAGATAACATCATTGTTGAGCTTCTCCATTTATACAAGTTTTAGGTAAGCCACAGAGTACTTTTTTGTAATGTATTCCTATGTGTATATGTACACAGTGCAGACGGTGACACAAAGGTTAACACGATTATGGTTAACTCCACTCAAGTTACATAAATGCAAAATAATATTCTGTCCTTTAACATCATAGACAAGGTTTCAGTTCAAATCCAGCATGCTGGTGTGCCGAGACATCTTATTCATGTACAATGATAAACCACCAACAAAACATATAAGTGTAATTATGCACAACATTCAACAACTTCAAATTTAATTAAAGATGTATCTACAAAGCAACATAAATATTTTAGACAAGCTTTAGTCCTAATTTATTCAATCATTTATATTCTTTGACCACATGAACTTTCTTTTCTTTACCATGGTCAAATGCATTTTTTTACATAGATTATATGCATGAAATTATTATTATTATATACATGTTATGTTTAATAAATCTGTATGCCTAAATTGCAATCTGTATCTACATATAAGCCAGTGCCTTGGCTTGCAGAGACAACGTTGATGAAGTATTTTCTGTATACTTTGACCTTGTTAATTTTGCCATTTAGCTTATATTTGGTGATGCCTGAAAGAGTTAAATTAGTATTGGTACTGGATTATTCTTGGAGTGAAGCACAGGCAGTTAAGCTGTGTTTGATGTGATTTAAGTGTTCAATTGAAGTAGTCGAAGCTCAAGTTGTTTTGATATGTAGAAATTGCACCTCTTTGATGTAGCTGCTGCTTTTTGAATCCGGTTTGATAAGCTTGTCATTCTCTTCATCTTCAGTAATTACTCTCTGTCCTCGTACCCCTGAAGACGAAACAGAGCATTTAGATGCACACACTGAGATGTCACTCTTGGAAAGAACGTCATTATGTTTATCAATGAATCAATTAATCCTTTCCTTAATTTGCAGAGTCTTTGGAACTATGCATTCGAGAAGTGGAGTTTGTGGCAAACTATACAAATGCTTTAATTTTAGCAACATAAAAGGAATTTCCACAACCAACTTTGGCTGAGCACTATTAATGAGAGCAATGCCAGTGTCCTCCTCTCTTTAGATATACTTTCACCTTTTTCTCATTGAAAATCTTTATATTATTTATACACATTTCATTAAATGTTAAATATGCGAAAACATTTAAACAATGAAGGAATAGTAGTAGACTGAAAACATTCTGCTAATAAAGTTTTGTCATTTTTGCTGTGCCTCAGTCAGTGCCTGTTATATTGATATCTTAGACTGAGTGTCCTCTATACAAAAAGAAAGGTTGGTAAAACAAACAAAATACTTAAAAACACCTCATAACCACAGTATGGCAGACGTAGGTTATCCTTAAAATAGAATAGGATTCAAATTTGAATTCAAATCTGAAATTGGTAATTAATTTTACATATATTGTCTTAGTTTTTTCTGTTGGTTACTGTGTTGAAACAATTTTAGTTAAAATTTGGCCACATTTGGAAGAGAACCTTTAAAAGTCTTCCATTTATAGGTATCAACATGCTTAATCACCTGGTGGAGCTAATATGGTGGCACGTTGGCAAATACAGATGGTAGACATAGCAACTGTCTGACACTGAATGAAGTAAAAAAACATGCTACCATATTACCTAAAAGGCCACATGCAAAATCAAAGCAAGTAGGAGGGTAACTGTGATTTAAATACATCCGTTTTTACTTTCTGACAGTATAATGTTCTTACTTATCAGAGTTAAAGGTCCGAAATATTGAATAATGTAGACGATAGAGATTGGATTAAAAAAACACTGTTAAACTCTAAAACAAAATATGCAAAAAAAATTAACAGCTAATGGTTTTATGGTTCTAAGCATGAAATGCTAAACAGAAACAGAACTGTAAGAATCACTGTTACATATCCATAATGGAATCGCTATTAACCTAAGATCATAATATACTGAGTGTTAGCTTAAGTTGCAGCAATGTTATTGGCTCTTACAGCGGTAATATCAAAATGTCATTGCCTGACACCCTCCCATTCCCGCCTCTTTCGGAGGACCCCTACTGCCCTCTCATTTGCCCATTTTATTTGCCTGTTTTAACACCCACTCTAGTCACATAGGTGAAGGCAAAACTGAGGATAAAAAGGCATCGAATCATGATTTTAGCTTTTACACTGCATTTCTGTTAATAGGGAATACTAATGGCCTCTCCATTTACTGCTTAAAAAGGTGATTACCACTGGCTGCCAGTTTAATTTCACAGCTACCAACAGACCTGACCTTCAAATGTGTATATTTAGGGTTGTGCTATGTTTAATGTAATATTCCTTTACATTTGTGGCCGCTCATTGTCACTGTTAATTATATTCAAGTTAATTATAGAAATCCTTCTATGCTTAGATGTGTGAGTTCTGATGCTTCATTCAGTTCAACTGGAAGCAGGTAAATTAAATGGCTACGATGTGTCTTAGTGTGTGTCTTGGCGTTAAATTGGGTGTACTTTCTGAATGGCAGTTGGATCCAGAGAAAACTTAACAAAATGTCAGAAAGCGTGTAATAGACATTGTGATCCAAAAATTACATCACATCCACGCTCACATGCGCGCGCGCACACACACACACACACACACACACACACACACACACACACACACACACACACACACACACACAGAGAGAGGGGGGGAGAGAGAGAGCAATCCAAAGTACTTTGTGGTGGCTATTGTGTATCAAAATTTGCAAACTTGCAAATGCGGAGCTAGTTTGAGCTGTTTTCTTGCAAGCTGAAAATAAACTACTGATTTTAGGACTAACACATTGGATACCCAGAAAGCATCAGCATAATTTTTATTTGTCAGGGCATCTTACAATGATAACTACGACAACCATTTAATGCCTGTATTAGGGATTTTAGCTGTGAAGCAGATTGACTGCACACATGCATAAATACATACACACAAACACATCCCCACAAAATGCACCATCAAGACCCCCAGGATCAAAAGAATGAAATGACAACCATTGTACATTCTCAGCAGCAAATGCTGTCAATCAGTCACTTCAGGTGTCAGCTGCTGAGTCTTCTCCATCTGCCTTTATCCTTCATACTCATGCTAAACTCCCGTCCATCTCGTTCAGAAGGAAGACTCAGAGCAGAACCAGCCAGTGCTACAAGAGAACAAGAGAATGGGGAGAAATGTGCAGAAATGGGCAACTCCCAATCTGTTTTTTTTTTTAATTCAGCTTTACATTGGCTAACCTTGGCTTGCTCTCTCTCTCTCTCTCTCTCTCTCTCTCTCTCTTTCTCTCTCTCTGTCTCACACACAGACACACACACACACACACACACACACACACACACACACACACACACTAAAGTGGCAAAAGATTCTGTGACCTCCCAGTGTCCAGGTCAATCAGTGGGAGGCTATAAACACTGGCACAGTCTCACAGAAATTCCTGTTTAGCTTCCGATTACAGCAAGTGTCCCCCCCCCCTCCCCACAAAGACTTTTCTGAAGCGCCAAAAGGCCAGACTGAATGAATACCTATTATCTCCCAGTGCCGCTTCACCAGTGCAGCCAATAAAACACCAATCTCCTCCTAAAAGGTGTGTGTGTGTGTGTGTGTGTGTGTGTATGTGTGTGTGTGTGTGTGTGTGTGTGTGTGTGTGTGTGTGTTTGGTTGTGTAAGATGTGACTGTGCTTTAGCCTGTAATTTCAAGTGGATCTGAGTATGTCAATGGATGTAATACAGTTTCCTAATAGGTAAGTGTGATGTGTAGATATGATTGTACGGGAGATGGTAATTACAAAGTATGACCATTGCTATAATTATACAGATCTGCTTCTTCTCTCTGTGACCATGGAGGCAACCGATATTAACCTGTTAGGATGTAAAATCAGGTTCATCAGATCATCAGTGTTGTTGCAGAATCAACCAGGTCAAAGCAAAAAAACAAAAAAACTAAAGCGTGTCCATGTGTGATGACTCAGCAGAAAACAGTCTTGACATGCATGCTAGATAATAACACTGATGAACAAGGAGATCTCTTTCTGGGAGAGGCAATGGGAGTGATCCTTTTCTCCTAATTATACAATGGCAGTATGCACCACAGTATCTGTCCAGAGTGAGACTGAAGACATTTTTTAAAATAGACTAGATAGATTGTTTATATAAATCTGCACAGCACTGTGGTCTGTACCACACAGTCTGGTTAGTAAATATTCTATCTATGACTGTTTAAAAGATTTTGCTTATCAGGACAACGTATTAGACCAACTGATAATATTACTCTTAGTTTTATAATAAATTGTCTTATTTTGAACCATTTATTTTTCCTCATGTAGATCAAAGTCTATTTTATGTTACCCAAGTCTTTGTGTGGACATTACTTCTATCCACAGAATGCTCTCCAAAATTGGTCATCAATGTTCTCCAAAATTAGTCATCAATGTTCTCCAAAATAGGTTTCCCAGTAGATTGCTCCTAAGGGGTAAGGGTCCACATTTGTAATTGCATGGTCTTAAAGAGATAAAGGTCAGAAGACTCAAGAGCTACTCAAAAGCCTCCATGAACTTATGGAACCTAAAGAAGAATGACCTGTATGCTTGTGATTTTGTGTGTGTGTGTGTGTGTGTGTGTGTGTGTGCGTGCGTGCGTGCGTGTGTGTGTGTGTGTGTTTGCAGAAACATTTATTTTCCCTCTTAGTAGTTAAGGGTAGACTAGAATTACTTTGTTACAGTAGCACTGAAATCACTGTAAGGGTATATGTACACTGGATGAAATCTTGCTCCAATTAATTCTCAATGCACCAAATAAATGCTCTAGGAATATAAAGAAGAGAGTGGAAAGAACCTCACTAGTGTCACAACAAATGTCAAGTGTCATGACCTATTTTAACTTTATGCTAATTACAAGTGGAAGCTGCATAGCGCTGGCAAGGTCGGTGGTCAAACACTAGTTGCTATTGGCTGTCTGTAACTAAGGAAAAAAAAACTGCAAAATAACAGCAAAAGTAACAGTAGTGTTTAGAACCCAGTGATGCTACACCCTACACCCAATTGGCCATGGTTTCCATCTTTTGGAGTCTGTAAGACACCCGAGCAGTTAATACCCTATTCAGACCTAGCAGCCTCATTAAGACACAAGCTTTCTTAATGCCAGGACAGCAGGCATGTAAGGGAATATAATGGCTACAACTAACACAGGATGAAAAGTGAAAAACAAACAAACAAGCAGTCAAACAAAAAACCAAACAGTGATGTATGTGTGCAAAAATGTTATTAATATCATTCTGCTTTACACATATGGTGGCATTTGAACCTGTCTGAAGTGAAAGGAAATCCATGCAACAAAAATAGATTGTTATTATGCACTAATGCAATCAAGGTCATTTAACTGGAACATTTAATTAAAAAACCCACACTGTTTCCAGTCTATTTCCAAATGCTTAAACATTTTAATAACATTGCCATCAAATCTTCAGACATTGCAACTGCTTTTTTATGGGACGTTTTAACATACTATACTTTAGACTGAAGTGTATTGAGTTAATTGTCCTATCACCTGGGCCTGGTGTCATTTAGGTGTTGAGAATATATGAAATAAACACTGGGTGCCCTTGTTGGACAGCCAGAATAGAACACTGGCACCCCTGGAGAGTGGAAACTGCACTTGGTGTAAAAATAGACTAAGAGCTAGCTCCCCTGCTGCCTCAGACAATGAGACCAGCTTCACCATCTGATACTATAGGCAACACAATCACATCTAATGGGTCACCTCCGCCTGACAGGAAACACACACTTTGCCCTTACCATTTACTTAGCACTAGCACACTTTGCCACCAGAAGCATGCGCACCTATTAAGTGGAGATGATTTTCAGATGCACATTGATGCATAAGAAAATCATCTTACAAGCCATACCAACATGCCCATCAAAACCTATCCTTAGGTAATTGGATAAGCACAGATCCAGGTACAGTTTGATGGTGTTATAAGATAAGCACGGTTCAACATGGCAATTAACAATTAATCCAACTATATCACCCATGAATTAATGCTTCAAACTATTAAAAATCTTGGTAGAAAGACTAAAGCTGAATTATAGCGAAATATAGATAAATATGCCAATATATTTGAGCATACTGATATATTTAAGCATATTTCTATAGTTAGGTATACTAATATAGATAAGTATACTAAAACAGATAAATATACTGATATAGTTAAGTATCCTAATAAAATGAGAGCAACTATCATTTGTCTTTTTATGTCTATATATAGACAGAAAAGATCTACTACTTTAATTAAAGCACATTTTAAGTACACAGAGAACAAAAAGGCTATAGCCACCCAAGAAGGTGTTACAGACATGAAAATATAGCTGTACATAGGAAAACTGAAAAATGCTTCCAGACACAAATGTATGCTATTAACCGTATGCTATGTATGCTATGAGCTGATGCCATCCTCTCTTCCCATGAAAGAAAGCTTATCAGATTCTATAGAAGCTGTCAAATGTGCTGAAGCAGATAAAACAGATAAAATACATACGTGTAGATAAAATCATACTCAAAATGACCATCCTCATTTTAAAGCAAGAATTTCTTGTGATGTGACATGATGGAAACACTTGACAGTACATAATATCAAGCACTTACTAAAGAGTAGGGCCTCTTTCTCTGGAATGCTATTGATAGAAGTTCTGATCCCTCTCTGAAATGCTGTTGCACAAATCCTGATTCCTCTCTGGAATGCTGTTGCGACAAGTCCTGATCTCTGTGATGGAGATAGGACATTATCTCCTTTGTTGGATTTAAGAAGGCCTTTGTTGGATTGAAGGAGATGAAAATCTACTTTGTGCTCCACAAATTTCCATAAAGTTCCAAAGATGTTTACACCTGGTTTTTGGAGAGATTATGGAAGACAGCAGAAGGAAGTGGACTTCCAGGAAACCAGAACACTACTGAATGTGTTGAGCAGTGTCAATGGAGCCATTATCTTGGTATCTCTGTATCACACAATGTACATGTGTGTATATAGATCACGATGCTAGTGACATTCTGGGTTTGAAGGATCCACTGGCATTGTGCATCATATCCTATAGAAAAAAAATTGAATCTGTGAAGCTTACAGTAGTTCTTGTTCAGACTGGCTCATGCATTCCATTTTGTGGATAATGTGGTGTACAGTGACTGTCCTGCTGAGTGTCTGTGAGCTTCAGATTACAACCACTGTTCCTCTTTGTGATTACATCTTGCTTGTCTTTGGCATACATTGTCATGATTTTCAAGACTATTTAATGCATCAAGTGAAACAATGTTGTTTTTAAGATTGATACACAATTTGTACCAAAGAATTTGGCTTCTTTTCAACTGTTTTCAACATGCTAATTTGAAAGTTATCATATCAAATAGCCAGACATCCTTTATATGCATTCTGTTAATTGGCATGTAAACTAATATGACTCACCTGTGTAGCTGTCTTTGTAATTGTGATTAAGTTGCTTCAAAGTTAAAGATCTGTAATTTAGCCCACTTGCTGCAAATGATGTCAAATGAAAAGCTACAAATTCAGATTCAGGAAAGATCTGTTCATAGGAGAGCGACTGATGTCTGCTAGCTTTAATCTACACTTACATCCTTAGGCTCATCTTTTGAGTCATTTCCTTAGTGGCATATGTCTTTGTTCATTGGACAATATATACAAGCTTTAGATATCTAATGGCGCCTTTTGTAAAGATTATTTTAGATGAAAAA
Source organism: Electrophorus electricus (assembly GCF_041902795.1). Lineage (NCBI taxonomy): Eukaryota > Metazoa > Chordata > Actinopteri > Gymnotiformes > Gymnotidae > Electrophorus > Electrophorus electricus. Next base: position 14,266,736 of record NC_137514.1, on the reverse strand, counting down.
AGTGCACTTCCAAATATTTAATTCTGAAACTAATTGACATTAAGGTAATTATGATAAAAAGATTTAATTAAGTAGATAGGAGTAAGAATGTATAGCGCCCTTTTACATTAACTTTTTTTTCATTTCAGTGTCATTTTATGATGAATACACTTTGTTATTTACTGTTTTTTTCAGGCTGACAAAAGAACATTAAAATGATGTGATTAAGAGCTTTCTTCACATTGTTACCATTTACAAATTAAAGCTGTTTTGGTGTCTTGTCCATTGAAGTACTTTTCCATAGCATGCACCTAGATCTTTTTAGATAAAATTGTATATGTGGATTGGCTTTACTGTAATAAACATGGCAGTGGTGTGGTAGCTCAGTGGTTAAGTAACTCAACAACGAATCCGAAGGTTGCCAGCTGAAGCCCCACCATTGGCAAGTTGCCACTGTTGGGCTTCCGAGCAAGACCGTTAACCCTTGAATGCTTAGTTATATTCTGTTGTATTCAGTCATAATTCTAAATAAATAAATACTTGTAAGGTTATTTCTTTCTTACTGACTTAAACATAAGAAGGCATGCACACTCACTTTCTTATTGGCCAGTAGTAGTGGAAATATGAAGTCCATGACTAACTGATTTCTTGCTCTGTCTAGTAACATTAACAAGAAACACTAACAGTAATCACCTTAACACAGGAAAACAGTGGCATATCTACCTTTGCATTCACACTCTTATGGTAAGAATGGCTTACACACATACACAAACAAACACACACACACACACACACGTTCTACATGGTTCACTGCAAGGTTTTACAAGGTGTCCAGCAGTGCAAGATAAACACGAGGCGACAATAGTAAACACAGTCTCTCCATTCGCAGGAGAAAACAATAACATTATAAACACACAGAGTCAACAGGGTCTAACGAACAAGTGCAGCAGCTAATGAAAAATCGCTTTTCTTTTTTACTACTATACTGCTCAGTGGCATTGTAGTATTGCTGATTTGCTGAAGTTGGTGACAATGAAATATTAAGTGACTGCAGTTACACACAAAACATTTTAAAGATTTCATAAAAACATGTTCATTAATAAATAATTTGAATAATGCAAACATTACTAGTTACTACACAGAGCAAGTTAACACACATGTTAACACACAACTGAAGCACCTTAAATTCAGCTTAAACTCCAAAGCCTTAGGAGATTTTTGGTTTATCAAATTATGTTTAGATACTATAAATATCATATGACGTTATCATAGTTATGATGACAGGTCCTCAATTTCAACACTTCTGGCAACTTTTGACAGTGGAAACTGCCAGTGGGAAAATTAATAATAGTATCCCTAACAGCTGCCAAAATTTTTTTTTTTATTGATTTTCATCTTAGTTAAAAAAAATTAAAAATCCTCACTGCATGTCATATGGTTAAATGTTCATCAACATTAACACGTAAAACTGTAAACTATCTGTCCTCAGAATAGCTGTTTTACATTTGAAGCACTACAGAAAATAAATTTCAGCCCAAGACATGCAAGCCTGGCAAAGCAATTACACTGCCTTGGTAAGAAATGTGACATGCAATGCATGACATAATCAGTTGTGATAACAATCTAAGAGAAATATAAAAGAGATTGTGAAGATCGTAGGGGCAAATGTTTAACATGCATGAAATATTCACATCAAGGCTTTAGTCATGGTATATTCTACATAAGCAGTTTATGACAGGACATAACTTGATATTTAGATCCACATTAAAACTTAAAATAAGATGAAAAGCAGAACGTGGAGTATCCAGAGGGGATAATTTCACAGTCCTTTCTTCAACATAAAAGCAATGCCCTATGACTGTGAGAAGTCCATGTGCATAGACACAGCACAGTAAATCAAAGTCCGATCCCAGAATTAAGCTCCCAGAGTTGCTCTGTGACTACATTCTCTTTTACCCCTCTTACCCACCATCTCTAGCCCTGAAAATGATGTCAAGGTATGAGCAGAATGAACAGTCATAAGTTACAACACAACCTTCCTTTTCTGGGGGAGGTTCAGAGGGTCTGGGGTGTGGTCAAGCTCGGTTGGTAAAACACAGTAGCAGGTGAGGTGGGATGGTGCCAAGAGGTTGTCCCTGCACTGAGTGATATCCCAGAGTGCACTGCAAACGGCAGTCCAGTGTTTTACGGCAGCGCAGGGGCAGCCTGCTGCTAAATCACCGGCTATGGAGCGATGACGGGAAGAATGACTGTTTTCATAACCTCGCTCGGCTGTCAGCGTTACAGACACAGGCGCACAGGCACACACACAGAGCCCCACACTTAAAACTCTTTCCTTTTTCACTCCACTGACACAGATGGGGAAGGTGTGGGGGGGGGGGGTAGAGGAAGATGAGAAAATGAGGCAGAGAGATGAAAAATAATCTCAATTCTTAAAAATCCAAGATGGTTCAAGTGGCAGAATCTGGCGTGTTAAAGGTTTGATTATCTTATAAAGAGATGTGCATTTTTCTCTCTTCTGCTTCTCTGTCATCTGTCTTTCTTATTCTGTGTCCCATGAATTATTTACTGGTTGTTCATTTTTGAACCCCGACCCCACAACAGAATTTCCATAACAACACTAACAAACACCTTTGTTCTCTTTCTCACCTTCTCCTCTGTTTTAGGCCATCCTTCTAAGACTCATATTTCCCACCAGCTAAATCCATCTGGGCAAAAGGTGTTGAGACGGGGGGCGGGGGGGGGGGGGGGGGGGGGGGGCGGGACGGGGGGGTGAATATAGAGAGGTATTTTGTACACCTTCAGAGAGTATATGATACCACAATCTCCTCGTGGGAACAGGCCCATACAGAGGGACTTTAATTTATTGCCGTTAAATCGGTTTAAATCCCTCACTGGTCTTCATCTTAAAGGGCAACCCGTGACTTTTTCAAGCTTTCACCTCAGGTTCTCAAGGAAGGTAAAAGGATTTAGGCTTGATGCATAGAGTTGTTACCTACATATAATAAACTGTTTTGATATCAAATTCAGGGGGTCCAGGAATTGGCACATAGTTATAACAGAAACTAAATTTAGTACAAGGCCTAGCTATCTCCATTGCATGGGCCCCTGACACCGCAGCTTAACCACCCAAATTCATTTTCTCTTCTGAAGTATTCTCCTGTAGATTCCAAATCTCAATTCTCACTATTTTTTGAGTTTTAGTCTTTATTGTGAGCAGCAGAATGCAGTCCATGTGTCTGAGTTTCTGTGTGTGTGTGGGGTCATAGCATCGCTGCATGATCCCAGTAAATCTTCAGCTGCCGCCAGTGATCTCGCCTACTGCCACTCACCCACCTCACCTGGAAATGTTCTCCTGATCCACAGGCTGCCTGAGCAGCAGGAATGGCCATTATCCGCCATGGATCGCGAGGAAGGGCCCAAAAACTCCGGATGCCGGGTGAAATCAGGAGCGGGAGAAGTGGGGAGGGAACAAAAAAGCAGCAGTCACACTCCTCTGACACTGTGCACTCATCCGACGGCTCGTTTCGGCCGCGGAAAACAAAAACACCAGTGAAGAAAAACAAAAAAGAAAAAAAAACACACAAGGGGAAAAAACCAACCACCCAGTGATAAAAGGACAAGACAGTTTACCTGCACATTTGGGAACACACACATGTATGTAGACACATGTGCGCGCGCGCGCACACACACACACACACAAACACTATTGAACATGAATGTCATTAACTATTGCCTCTCTCCTTCATTGTCCTCCTTTCTATTCTGTCCTCTGTCCTGCTCTTCTCTGTCTCAATTGTGTGATAAATGTTTAATTAGCAGACTAATTGTGTGTGTAATTAACAGTCATCAATCTCACAACAATAGAGAATTATCTCCACTAACTGGATCTGATATACTAGAGCACACATGTGCTCCCAAAGGCGTACACAAACACACAGAAAAGGTAAGGCTGGACCTTATTAATATAGTGATTAAATCCTAAATTAATTTATCCCATTCTTGTTTCCTAAGAAAAGATGGCCCTACCTGCTTTTCCACTTGCAGCTTATGGTACACTTGGTGTTTCTCAGGGGAGCACCCATAATGTCAACCTGTCCTTTATCGGAATTAAAGTCAACACACACACACACACACACACACACACTTGGAACATTTCCAAATAGGTCCAGACATTAGGATGGAACCCACTTCCATAAGCTGTTTTTTTTTTTTTTTCCTGGCGAGCTTCAGCTTCAGTTATACAGACACAGGTGACATCTGGGAATCAAAAAGTCAAAGAAAGTAGAATCATACTGAACAGAACCATTTGATTCCAGTGAACATCTGCTAGTGCTTTGGAGTAAAGTCCATCTGTATATTACAGGACAAGAGCATGAGGTTGACCAGTGTCTTACCTGTATTAAAGGAGAGAGCAGATATCACCTTAGGACAGCAGTAAAGCCAGGTCATTAGAGTTGTCTGGAAATTAATGTGAGTAACCACAAACTACACATTTTACACTTTTGACACAAAAATCTTCCTAACGGTGAAAGATGATAATGTTACTTCGATGTCACATAAATCATAAACTAGATATACAGCTGATGAACATTGCAGACAAAAGTGACACACAATCACCCCTGTAAGCAATTTTACCCATCAAATGTATATATGTCAACTCCAAGTTGACATTTTATAATAATAATCAAGACCAAAGATCATTAAAGTCATATGTACAAAATTCATATTCTTAATGACATTCTGAAATTCTTACTTGGATTGTTTTTTTCCCTCAGACTTAAAAAATATGGCACAGCAACAAAACAATATAAAATGTGACTAAACACGATTATCATATATATATAGGAGAACATTCCATACCAACAGTACATATCAGCCACCGTAAACAGCTTTGACATGCTAAATATAGTGAACAGTGACAGTGCCTGTTCAAAATGAAACTGCAGTACTGAAATGTATGAAACAGCACAGTCTGCTGTGGACACACACAAGGAAAGAGCACAATAGTGCCTATTGAGAATTTTACTGCACAATCATGCAAGTGTAAGACTGCGCAGCAGCTGAAGACCATATAATATAATATTAACAAGTGTGTTGCAATGTGATTAAATACACACTGATGGCCTGATGGTTTATGATGGAATCTTGTCTGAGTACTGATCACCCTTTGCCATGTTTGTGCCAGTGTGTCAGATATGTGGAAGAGCTGAGACACAGAGAAGTAGTTTGCTTTGTGTTTTACTGCAGGGATGCCCACATGGCCCTCTTCCTAAATTTAGCCTCTAAAATCTAATCCGATCTGTCCACCAATGCATAAAAGACTCTCTCAGATTAGTATAATATTCTACACAATAGCCTGATAAAATCTCCTTAAGATGTCTGCTGTTACTTGAATATGGCCTGAATACCAATATGCACATTGAGAGCCAAGGGAGGGGGGGGGGGGGGGGGCAGAATATTTTGTCTGTTCAAATGGTGTTCAGGTAGATTTTTCTCCTGTGCGATCTCTCCTCCCTTCCCTTCTTTCCATTTTAGTTAATGATGCGGGCTAAAACCCATCTTGGGGAGTTAGCTTGATAACTTCCAGGTTAGCTGTCTGATTCATCAAGGTAGATATGCCTCCTGTGCTACAACAATTACAACAATTTTGCCTCATGTGCACATCACTACGACAATTTTATCTCCGTTAAAAAAAGAAATAATTAGACCTTCATTGTTAGGATGAGACACTATCAGTGTCGCTGATGAAGTACATTAATATAACTTGTCTCATTAAGTACATTCTTCTAATGTTCCAAGGACTTGAGTTAAACAAACCCGATAGGAGGAACAGGACCCTCAGGTAGTATTTAAAAGGAACACATTCTAAGCTGATATATTTTCAAATTGCTGGAAGAATTAAATGTTAAAAATCATAGCAGAGTTAGAGGACAATTGCTTAGTTAAATGAACAAAAAATGGTTTAACAAAGATTTGATTAGCTAATTTACTTTCTGTAAGTCACAGTCATACTTGCCTGATTCCATAGAAGGGTAGATTTCTACAACCTATCATCTAAATTAAATAGACTTGCTTGAATGCAGTTGCAGCAATGTTTTGTTCTTTCATTTCAATGTAAATCTAATTCAGGGTTTAAATGGCACTCTTTATAGGCCTATACAAGTTATAATAAAGGCATGTGCAAGAAAGTAATGTTGCGTTTGTGCTATTTCTCTGTATTTCTTCAAAGATAGGACACACTCTTTTCTTATAAACCATACAATGCTGTCTAAACGGTTGTCTGTCTGTTGTCTAAACATAAAGGTACTGTTTCATGGATATTGCATAACTCATGGATCAAAACACATAGCCTCAAGCCTCAGTAATTACCACTCACACTACACTCAGGTATCAATTGTCAGTCATCAGGAGTCAGGCATCAGGTGTCAGATGTCAGGCATCAGGTGTATAGGGATCAGGTATGAGGGATCAGGTGTCAGCATGAGGTATCAGCATGAGGTATCAGACACAATACAAGCATCATTTATCTGTTGTCAGTTGTGAGGTATCAGTTATCAAACATCAAACAAACATTGTCAGGCTTTATTTGTCATGTGTCAGTACTCAGGTCTCAGGTGTCAAATGTTAAAAATCAGTTGTCAGGCATCAATTGTCAGACGTCAAACATCAGGTGTCACCACTCATGCATCAGCCTCATTAGCGGCTCGCACTGATGACCGCTTATCTAAGTTTTATAGGCTAGCTATATTTAAATTGTCATCGATTCATTAGTTAATTTGTGATAAACATTAAACAACTGGGGCTACATTTACCAAGTTTGCATAATTTATCCTAAGTTCAGAAATATTAACTTGGGAAAGAAGGGCGGACTTGGGAGATGGGAATAATTAGGAGCCTTTGTGATTGGTGAACAGGTCTGGCTAGGTACTTGCTGGGGCAAGACAAGAGCCTTTGGGATGGCTAATATCATGCAAATTGCTTGCACAGTCACAAATTTTCTTTTTGCATTGAACAGGAAGCTAATCATATTATTATGTAATATCACAGTTTTTCTTCAAGTTTATTTAAAGTCATTGTCAATTCAATGTCAAACTGCATTTGCTGACTCAAAACGAAGTAAAACTCAGCAAAGCTAGCAAACCAAGTAGCTATTGAATAGCTAATCGAGTTGCAAACTAAATCTGTTAAGGTACTTTCAGGCAATATAGGGATGACTTGGCTCTTTGCTGGTTTGTGGGCAATGTAATGTGGATACTTTTAAACCACCCTGACAGTAGTTTACTCTTGCCACCTCCATTTGTGTTAAACAGTTAGTGTTCTTTGATATTGATCTTTGACCTGTATTTGAGTCTTGGTTCCTCTTTGAGTCTTAGAAACCTAGAGGGACCTTCTTGTACTCTTAAGGAGTTTTTTTCCTTGCCACTAACACCTTTGGCTTACGTACTGGGGCTTGTACCCAGATATCTGTAAATTTGCTACAGGAGAAGTAGCTAGCTGAATATTATCTAATAGCTTATGTGTTCAGTGAGCTACTTGGCTAACCATAGCTAGCTACCTAGTTAGCTCTTATCACAAGCTTCTTGATTCTTCCTACTTTGTTTTTAACCAATAAAACTGAAAAATTGTTTATTGACAAAATATATCAGTGAGATATTATGAGCTAGCTAGCTAGAAATTATGATCTTAGCTGGATATGCATGTCTGATACCTTTTATTTTATGACTGATACTCAACACCTGATACCTGACACCAGACTCTCAAAATATTTTCCATAGAATTTCTGTTCATTCCAGAACCTTGTAGTACACCTTTGCCCTTATCAGTACTGCTCCTGACTAGTTATATGTACATGCAGTCTGTATGGATACAGTTCAAGAAGTAGCATGCTTCTGTATGGATCCAGTATTGCCTACAGTCTCAATCTGTGTTTAAAAAATTAGCTTTTAGAATCACTGAAATGTATCTTTTCTACAAGCTCTATCAAAGGTCCAAGTTTGCTGCCATTTAGAAATATGATAATAACTAGCCAGAATCTCAAGAGCTTTCAATTTGTTTCACTCCACAGATTCACAGCCTGCCAGAAACTACTCAACTGAAAAGTGTCTCTCATCCCTTTTAAGTCAGATCAGTTAGAACTGTTAAACTATTATGGCAGTGTAGGTGCTGAAAATAATGAAATACAGATTTCAGAAATAATGAAATTCCAGTGCAGAGATCAAAGAAGAAATCAAAATGACAGTTATAAATCGATTCTATGCCAGTATGCACAAATTAATCACTACTGGGAGAGTTTCTGACAGAACAGACTGAAAGGTCCCAACATTCAGAATAGTTTCTTTCAGGCTATTTTTTAGTTTTTATTTTTAGCTAAAATACTGGGATAGTGTAAGATGGGATTGTTTGATTTAGTGATCTTGTGTAATCCTAATTTAATTGTTTTATGTATGTATTTGTTTGTACTCTGTTCACATATTCTTAATTGTGAGATCAGTCACAAATTCTGTAAATAGTTTGCATTAGCACAAACTATTTTATATCATGAACTGAATTTTACTGCTTCTCTTGTATGCATATCAAAGTAAGTTTTAAGAAAATTAGGAAAAGAAGGCTTTACCTGCCTATTAGGGCAAAGTTATAATAAGGATGTTTTTTGGCAGAATATTAGTATAATATTAACTATAAGAGAAAGTCATCAGACATATAGCTTTAGTATGAGCAAAATAAAGATTCCCCTGAGAACTGACAGAGCCTCCATGAGGTAAGCAGTAATGCTGCATGGAATCTACTTTGTGGCAAGATTAAACGACACTTGGAAAGTATTCATCTGTATTATGTAAACAACTATAAATTCTGATGAATTATATCCCCCTCTTCCTTTTGTTATATTGACATATTGGGTTAATAAGTGTCCTTCCCTGCACAAGCTTATTAAATTTTAATCCTAAGGTGGAGATCAGTGTACACTTACAAACAGTGTTGTGCATGTACACACACACACACACACACACACACACACACACACACACACACACACACACACACACACACACACACACACACTAAGAAACCTATAATTTATCTTATTAATTCTTACGTGTAGACAGTGGATTTATTTTAGCATAAACTTGCATGCACAAAACACACAAATGAACCCAAGAGGACACACACACATACACCAGCCATATGTCACATGCAGAAAAAAACACAAACATTAATTTGCCAAATTAAGGAATAGCAGAAAGATATTCTACAGT
>NC_137514.1:14240000-14252500 GCF_041902795.1 Electrophorus electricus | reverse complement strand
TCTTCCGGGGGTCAGGATGTATGTAGAGGGTGACAAGGTGCACTTTGATCATTCGAGGAAGAGGAAGAAAGAGTTTGTCATGGATTACATGATCAAGCACTCAGACAGATGCACACACAAACAAAAAAGAAATTTCACACACACACACACACACACACACACACACACACACGCACACGCACAGAGGGAGCGGAGATTTGCGAGTTCCACTTGGCTGATAGTCTGACAGCTCTGACTAATCAATCACTCTCTCTTTTCCTCTCCTCCCCCTTAAATAAACGAAGGGAGAAAACGAGTGCGACCCCCCCCCCCTTCCTTTGCGTGCACGATTTCACACATTAGCTTCATCCCTCTTTCTTGTATACTTCCTCCTTCTGCCTGTAGGTGCAGAATGGGTTGTTTTCAACTCTCCTCAGTCCACACACACACACACACACACACACTAACTAATTAGACATTAACCCAGTCTCACTGTTAATTGCTTGTAGTCGTTTTTCTTGACTGTTTATTTTTCTCTCAGCCGTGAGCTTTAATTGGCCCATAAATGATCACAGATTAAAATATAACACAATAAATATGTACTATTCTGACTGAATTACTTAAAATATTTACATTTGTGCAATACAATACAACCACAAGTAAATATGGTATGTGTTGTATACAGCTATAAATGCACTCATTACACACACAGATAGATAGATACACATTTTAAAAATAACAAACGGCTCCTGGGGGAATTTGATGTAATTCTTCCAAAGCTCCCTTAGTGTCGTTCAGTGAAATCTAATCCACATGCCCATATTTATGCACATAATGTGCAAAGACATTGGAGCATAGATGTTTGTATATCCATCTGTCTCACTCTGTGTTTACGTGCAGGTGCAACCAATGTGCTTATCTCATCTTGAGCTGTAAACTCTGGATAGCTTTCTTCACAAGAGCCCCACAAAACACACACACACCCCTCACAAACAGACACACACAGTTCACTTTGTCCTGCTCGTAATGTGGTAATTGACCTAGGCCGTTACTATCACAGACATGATGACTGTCTCAGTGTCTGGTAAAACCATTGCTTTGGGAAATGAGGTTAAATCTAGTTCTCACACTCAGCAAAACACTTACTCAAGACCCCACACTGCCATACCCACCCCAACCAGCTGTTACTGATGGGTCTACATATGCACTGCACCTATGTGCTTTACAATATCTCAGAGGTACCCTAGGTTAGCAATGGCATCAGAGTAGATGTTGCTTAAAAACCCAATGACAAAGAATATATTGTCACTTTCCCCACCTTTATTCCTGCTGAAGCATTTGACTGTACAAAACTACTATTGACATTTTAATTGCCATTAATGTGTACATCTGTAGATCACAAAAAGACCTACAGCTTCTCAAATACCAGGTGTCTTGCTTAAATAAACGAGCATATCAGAGTCGTGTGTTCAGTATATTCTATTATGTGATGACTGAATAAAGCTGTTTAAATACGTCAATCCCTGTATCTCACAGCTTACCCTCAGGAGCTATTTAATATCTTCTAAACCTCACCCTATACCGAGGTCTGCCAGCATTAAATTTTTAACGCCTGCAATATGAGGAGGTCCAATATTAGCGTTTTATCATTTTGATTTCTCTCATTCTCTAAACCTCGCCAAGCCGGCGGCTCGCCTAGCATGGGAGGGGTCCTTCTTCAACCCCTCCCCTCGAGGTTGAAGCCACATCAGAGATTGACCCTGAGACTGGTCTGCTGACATTTGCCTGCTATTATTCAGCTGATAGAACTTGATAGGACTTTTTTTTCTTCTTCTATTGTAGAAGATGGGATATCCTTTTTAAGGCCTTGCTGGATTACATTATAGGACTCATCACATGTTGAGTCCAAATGCAATATTCGTATAGCTAAACATTTATTATGCTTTGTACAGTTCAGAGTATCTGTCGTGTTGATTAAATACCTGAATGTAAATGGCCTGCATGAAACAGAACTTTCTGCTAAGTTTGGGTATAAAGACAGAATTGATTACCATACTCCATGCATCCCAAAACAGCATGCACACACACACACACACACACACACACACACACACACACACACACACACACACACACACACACAAACTCCTTGCGCAGCTATATGATGACATTAAGCACCTTAAATATAATTGTCATGCTGTTACATAAGAAGTGTAATGTTTAACATAGTCAACCTTAAGTTCCAAAATAAGCTCATAAGGTGTATAAACACCATCACAGCCAGTTCTGTTCCCAGAGTAAATAGTAGTGCTGAGGTGTTAACTAATCTCCACTGATCTGGGTGTGAGCCCCTTCCCCAGCTCTGCTATGTGACAAACACGTACAGATACATTTTTTTTTAAAACATTGAATTGGATATTTCACCTTCCGAGATATAAATATACTATGTGTTTTGCAAAGTGCCTTCTCTTTAAATATTTACGAAATTGTGATTCTAGGCAGAAAACAGAGAGATAAGAGAATGAACGATACAGTGAGTGAGAGAGAGGGAAAGGAACAGAAACAGAAGCAAACGCAGATAAAGATATCTATGTTCCCTCCATACATGTTCATAATAGCTACTATCATTGAAGACACCAAGGCCGGGATACCTAAGTTCTAAAAAAAAGGTGTTTTTGCAGATTAAACCAGAGTGATTAGCCTGCAAAACTTGTCCACCTGATATTCTGATATTCTATCATTATTTATGTCACTTGTCACTCTGCAGTCCTCATCAAATTGGTGATACTTTAATCTACAGGATCATTTCTAAGCAATTTATTTTTAAATCATTTTTACCTCACTTTAGAGTTTTTTTTTTTCCTTACTTTACTCTTTTATGTATAACTTGCCATTTCCTTTAAACCAAGCCATTACAGAGCTTTGCTTCCTACCATACAACATCCCCTCCTCCAGCTTCCACTTTCCCCTCATTTCAGCAAAATAGATTTTTCAATTAAGCGTAGTGTGAAGGGAAGTGTCTCACAACGGAGGGCTTGACCCCATTTGGGTGCAGGGGTTTTTCTTGGGCAAATTGACACACTTAACTCTGGCTCTCAGCAGCTATATGCTGTAATTGCCCAAGATGAAGGCCTCTCTCTTCAGAACCAAGATATACATGCAAACTGCCAACAAGTCAAAGTAACACATCCCATAGTTCAGTATGGGTTTATTATCTGAATCAAAGTACAAAGCAGGGGACAATATTTTTTTTTCATTTGATTTACTGAACATTTATTCTACAATAAATGTGTAAGTAGAAGAAAACTAACATCATAATAAATCTTGTGAACCAATACTGGTGTTGTTAGCTTCACATGTAGTTCAATGTAGCAGCAGGACAATTCTTTGTGAACATATACTCCCCCTGTGTTTCTCTCTTATATGTGAACGTGCACACACATGCATACGTTTCTCTCTTACACACACACCTCTTTCATTACTGTGCAGGAAGGGGATATAATCGTTGCTTTCTCTAATTCCTGATCAGTGATTCAACCCTGTAGGTTATTAGAAGGAGCTTAGAAGCCAGACAGCAATATGTGTGTGTGTCTGTGTGTGTGTGTGTATGGTTAAGGGGGAATTGATTGCCTCTGGGCATGTTAAACATGCCCCAACAGTGAACACCACACAGCAAGATATGAGTACACATGCGCAGATAGGACACACAAACACACACACACACACTGAAGCGGGTGACTGGTCAGCCTCCTCTTCCTCCCACTGTCTGTCTTGCTGTGTGAGTGGGAGCAGCTTGCAAGTGTGAGGATGGTGATTATGGGGGAGTGTCACGGTTCATGCAGACCTCTCCCTTCTCATTGTCCCCAATGTGTGTGTTTGCTGGGGGGCGGGGGGGTGCTGTGGGGGTGCGGGAGGGGTGGCGAGGGGGGTGGGGTGTATGAGGGAGTGTGGTAACTTACGTGCTATACGGGGTTGTTGACAGGAGCAGCTGGACATCAGTGGGTGATGGAAAAGACCCACACACGCGCACGCACACACACGCACACACGCACGCACGCACGCACACACACGCACACACACACACGCTCGCACGCACACAGACAGCTCAGTACGGAGAGTGACATGCCATCTTGTGGTCAACAAAAGCAATGCAGATGACAGAAATAAACTCTTCAGTGGCAAAGGAACAATATAAAAAGCGATCAAAGTTGCCCTGAACTGATTCAGACCCCAAAAGCCCAGCCAGTTTTTCAATGTGATGTGCTTGTCATAGAGGAATGACAGATATAGTGTTCAATAATCAGGGAACAAATGTAAATCCATGGATACAACGTCAAGGCACCTTACTCGCCTTCTATTTTCGTTCACTGCAGAAGGCAAATTTCCATAATTGTTTCAGAGGATGACATTAATATTGTCAGGTGACACCATCCACTAAAAATGTAGGACATCGGTGGGTAATGAAAAAGGGTGACAGAATAAGAGGTGAACAGAAAAGAAACAGAACATGAGAACATGAACGAATGGGCCAGGGGGATTGACGTGAGAACATGAACGAGTGGGCCAGGGGGACTGATAGAATCTTTTTTTTTTTTTTGGACTGAGCTGTCTGTTTCCCTCTCCCTCTCCCTCCTTCTCTCTCTTCCTCCATCTCACTTTTAATGAACAACCCAAGGTGTTAATGGTATTTGTAGTAGGTGTGACTTTGCCAAGCTTCAACACATTGGTTTAGGGTCCAGTGAAGAAGCCCTCTCCCACATGGAAAGAAAAATGGAAAGAAAAAAAAAAAAAACATATGCACTGAGCAGCTCCTGTTACTGCCAGCAATTAGTACCAACCAAGAAGTGGGATACACAGGCAGAGTGTGATTCTTCAAGGGTCCAGGGAATCTCTCCCTCTCTTGGTCTCTCACACACATACTCTTCACATGTGTGCGCACACACACACACACACACACACACACACACACACACACACACACACACACACACACACACACACACAAAGTTGCCTGATTTGATTTGTCTGGTTTTGTGGAGCGTTGATTACTTCAGCCCATGTTCCAATCAGCTTGTGTTGCCACTACTCACCCTAAGCAAACAAGCTAACATCATAAAGTTCTGCACATTCTGCAAACTATTCCCTTCCCTGTAAGGGATCCCACATTGATTGGCTTGTCCAGTCTGTTTGACACAACTGAAGTTTATACCTTTTAATGGTTATCTAAATTTATGCTGACCTACCAGATCTCAGTGATTTTGGGCATACCCCCTTTCTGCTTTCTTCACAAACAGCTATTATAGTTCCCTTTATTTATTTATTATTTTTTCAGCCTTGGGAATTTTTACCTTCCATCAGAAACCAAATTAACCAAAACCGGTCTTGTGCCTCCTCCTTGTTTGTCCAGCTGGCTTTGCTGTACAATATGCTTGGCTTGCTCTTAATGTGACACACTGTTATTTTAATTTGTTTAATGTTTTTTCCAGCTCCATTTTTAATTTATCTCTTCAAAAACACTTTTAGACTTGACTACCCTTTTCCATCCAAGGTTCGAAAAATGTTTTCTGGCTGTGTCAGGATATATGCCAGGGAAGACATGCAGAAATGTCACGTTAAAATGTAAAAGTAACAACATGGCTGTTCCCAGATGGCAACTTTTACAAAGGTAGCGACAACTACCATGACTACAATTACAAATCATTTCTAACCCTGCAAGCATAAGCACATGGACAGCATCAGTATAATAGCTTGACGAATGACGCTATAATGTTAGCATGACAAATCAGGATGATAGTATGACACGTACTGTTGTTAATGTGAGCTAATATGAGATTCTCTGACAACGCCTACAGCTGTGAATGAGCATATTAGGAGAAGTAATTAACCATGGGACTGTGCCGTGCACAATTGATGATCGAGTCAGTCATGAGTGAGCGAGAGCCAGAGAGAAAGAGAGAGGGTGAGAGAAAAAGAGACAGACAGAGAAAGACAGAAAGAAAAAGAGAAGGACATCTATTCATCTAAAACAAAGAGAGGGAATGGAAAATAAAACAATAAGAGAGAGAAGATATAAAAGAGAAAGGCAAAAGTGTGAGAAAAAGATGAGAGAAAGAAAAGGGAGAGCAAGTGAGAGCGAGATAGTGAGAGAGAGAAAGAAAGAGAGAGAGAAAGCCTGGCACCAGCCAACACTTAATTAGCTGTCATCAGCTTGGCTCCACAGAGAAAAAGAGTGACTAATAATTAATGATAAAAAAAAGTGAGGAGGAAGAGGGAGTGTGAGGGAGAGAATGAGATGAACGAGGGGAAGAGAGAAGGGTTAAAGACGAAAGGAGTAAAGAAGGAAAAATAGGGGATGCATAGAGGTGGGGGATGGGAGGCAAGGATATGGGGAATGAGAGCGAGAGGGAACAGATTTGAAAGGAGAACTTGCAAAGCCCCGAGGTCATTAGAGTCAATGAGAGAAGCGTGCGGGTGAGAAATAAGAGAGGGGGGACTTTAAAATCAAACGGCAGGTAATTGCCTGGCTTAACCTAGCCCATAGCTCCAGGCTATATGATGTCATTAAGAGAAATGGAGGCAAGGGGATGCAATCCTGGTTCCTGAGCTGTGATGTCATAACGATTGGAATCAAGTAGTTAGGAATAACACAAATGTGGTAATACCTTCTGTGATGTCATAAAGATTAATGGGTGAAGCAGCATAATTTTAAAGAATATAACTTCTGCTTGAGATATAGGTCACAGAAAGTATTAATTATGTGGAATATATTAATGGAGTCATTTTTCATCTACGATATCATAAACCTGTAATAAATTATTCCAAACAATGCCCCTTTTTCTACTGTGATACCATACCACTTTAATTATGACAGTTTTATGTCATTACTGTGAATAAACCATGTTCTAAATGCACAAACATGTTTATAATGAGAGTGCAATCACTATGAGAGTCAGTCACTAATTGTTAATTGCTTTGCTGCCTAATTTTTTTTTAATTGGCCACAACATCACTACAGCATGCCAAAGAGGACAATCAGATTTTTTTTTAAGAGCAAGATAAAATGGTCTTTAGAATTTGAGTATTACATGGAACTAATCACAATAATGGCAGATGTGTGTATGTGCGTGAGAGAGAAAGAGAAAGAGAGATCGAGTGAGAGACAGAGACAATGTTTTCTGTGTCTGAGAAGGGAGAATATTGTAAAATCAATGTGTTTTTCTATGGATGCAGGGCTAATTGGAGGTGTGTGGATGGCATTGAAGCACATATGCCACATAGAGCTGTGCTGAGCCAATAACTCAGCAGGACACACTACTAACAGATGCACCATGAGAGAGAGAGAGAGAGAGAGAGAGAGAGAGAGAGAGAGAGAGAGAGAGAGAGAGAGAGAGAGAGAGAGAGAGAGAGAGAGAGAGAGAGAAAAAAAAAAACCACGGTACTACTCAAACCCAAATGTCCAAAAGTATGTGCACCAAATGGGCATACATATTATATGGCAGATTATTACACTTAATATGCAAGCTAATGCCAAGAGCTGTCTGTGAAACAGATACTCCTAAATAATAAAGTTACTGCTAGTTGCACAGTTGGTATTGCACCTCCACTCAGCTCTGTCACCCTAAATATAATTTTTTTGCTCTTTTGTTTGTTGTATACAAAAAGAGGAATCAAGCAATAGAATTGTTGCAGTTCCACACATTGGTTGATTGGTATTTTTGATTATCTGGCACTAATTTAAAAATAACTAAATGGATTTTAAATATGAAGATATTATAAATATATTATGTGCATGTCAGGCAGAATACCTCTAACATCTCTTCATTAAGCCTTTTTGTAAGTCTGTTTTAGTTCTGCCATAATTTTTCTCTATAACGTCCTTATATGTACCTAAAAAAATGACTCTTAAGGACTGGATATTAATTGACAATAAGCTCAGTGTCTTATTTCAATAACTTGCTTACAATTACATTTACCATAGTGATTAAATACGAGCTATCATAAGCCAGCATTTAAGTAACTGTGGCACCAGTGTCATGTATGCTTAAAAACAAGGAAGAATGAGTTACCTAGATAGTTAAATGAGCTATACTCTGAGTTTTAATCTCTCCATCTAAAAGACAAGGCAACACTTAATTGCAAGGCATACAATACATACACACACACACACTAATATATATATATATATATATATATATATATATATATATATATATATATATATAATTTATTATTAATATTATTTTTCACCGGTTTTATATCCAAACTGTTGTTTATCTATAAATATTCCATAAATATTTTTGTATTTGTATTTTTTTTAATTGATTTTTCAGTTATTTATTATACACTAGTTTTTCAATTTTAGTTTTCCTGTAGGCCTATATATTCATATTTTGATGTTTTAAGATTTAAGATTAAAACTTGATTAAATTTTCCATATATTTCTGAAGACTGTCTCCAAGACTGTCCCTACTTCCCTGAGAACAGTTTCACTCCTTTGCTTTGGAACAAAAGCCTGTGGCCATGTCATCGTGACTTCCCTCCGGCTTGTGGGGGAGGGTATGATGAGGAGCTCTGGGAACGCGTGACGGGCGATTCCAAATTGAGGGGAAAAGAGGGGAAAAGTAACGGAACACCAGAGTTAGTGGTTCTTGGCCCACGTTCGGCAGTTCCTATTAGCAGTCGATTTGGGTTGGTACCAAACTGACAGGGGTAATTTCACCTGAGGTCTCCCCTCACATCGATCTCTCTTTCCTGCTCGCTCTCTAGCATGGACCAGTGCTTATTTTCACTGGGCTTTCCAGTTCGTGGTACAAAGCTCAACAAAAATTAGCCACATGTGGGCTTAAAGTGCACGTCTTCAATGTATGCGTTTTTGACAGGGTTGTGGCAAGTGTGGTTTTCCTCTGAAAAAGTGAGATTGACGACTCATAATACAGAGTATTCTCTATTCTATAGCAATCACGTGGTATTTTCTATCCAGTATTCTTATTCTTAAGAATACTGGAATGCTTATTCTTAAGAATACTATACAGTCTTCTTAGTTTGATAACTTATGCTGTGCTCTAATGTAACACAGATGGTACGCAGACCCAGTGTCAGCCACATTCTGGACTAAGTGGTGTTAGCATAGCCTGAGTTCCCATTAACACTAATCTAACCTAGGGTAAAGAATAAGTCTATATCAAAACTTGAAAGGGTTGGGTTTGTGACAAAGTCAAGACAAAGAGCAAAGCAAAGTGAGTCTGGGGTGAGTCTTTCTCTTATATGCAAAGTAAATGATTAGGTTAAACAGAGAATGTTTCTTTCCAGACGTACTTCAATGTCCAAATATGTCAAGATTCTGGTATGCAAAATTATTACATACTGGAGTACAGAATTAGCAGATCAGTTTGATTTCTTTCATGATTGTGTTTGTATTATACTCTCAGGGTTAACATTTGAAACAACATTTAAAACAAGTATACAAAACGTATATATAGTAAGTAAGTGTATATTATATATATATATATATATATATATATTTATATATATATATATATAGTATACAAAACTTATATATCTATAGATATACTATACTATATACTATACTAGATATACTATACTAGATATACTATATATCCATATATCTATAGATATATCTATAGATTCGTGCCCTGAATCAGGGAAACTGATAAACTGTGGGGACCACCACCACCATGTAACATATAACTGTAAATATGTTCAATTACAAGATGGAACTATACATTGTGTACATACATATATACATATCCATATATACATTGTACATTGTGTATATAAACATAATATACATATATTGTACATACATTGTTAATAGATTTTGTATATATATATATATATATATATAGATATATATTTCTCTATGCACCCCTGTTTTTCTTTTTCCTCAGTTTGGACAGAGCACTCACAACCATTTCACTGCGAGTTATACTGTGTATGACTATGTATGTGACAAATAAACCAAACTTGAAACTTGAACTATATATATATATATATATATATATATATATATATATATATATATATATATATATATATATATGTATGTGTGTGTGTGTGTGTGTGTGTGTGTGTGTGTGTGTGTGTGTGTGTGTGTGTATGTATGTAGAAGATATTTTTGTCTATATAGATGGTATGATAGCATCCTCAGTGCACATCACATCTCATGACCATAACCTCTGCCATTACCCTAGAGCTGCTACCATGGAAACCATGTGGGGCAACAAAATAACCCAAGGGCCTTTGCTTCAGAGCTTTGGGATTTAGAAAGAACCTATCAGTAGTACAGACTCACATAAACACACCCACACACACACACACACACACACACCCCAATAACACTACTTTTACATTTCATTTAATCTCTCCCTCTCTCTTGCTGTCTCACATACACACACAGCACAGCAGTGGAAAACAAGCCTGTTAAACCCTTGATAGTTGTGGCTTGTATATACTCATTAGGTTTGGCTTGTTGAAAGGCCTTATGTCAAAGGGTGGGACAGTCAGTCAGTATAGCAGAACAAGATATGAAAATGCTTTCTCTCTTACAACCACCCCCTTCCCTTCTCTTTCTTTCTTTCTCTTTCTATCCCTCTGTCTCATAATCTGTCTGTAAGTGCCCTATTGTCTGGCTAATTGGATTAACTAAATTAAGTAAACAGACTGCGTCAGTGCGAATCAGCCAACAACAAGGATACATGCAAATAATGCATGCAGCACACTACAGAATGCTTAATCATAAACTAACAATATATCATCAGTAACACAGTATAGTGCATGTACTGAAGACGATGGGCACAAGTAACATCAAATAAAAGGGTCCTCAATACACAGATCCATCTGGCTTGGATAAACAAGCCCATGTGTCACTAAACAGCTGATCAAAGGCACGATCAGTTAAAAAAACACACACAAAAACAAAGACCAACAGAAAATGATTTTAAAAAAATGGCAAAAAAATAAAAAGTTTCAAAAAGGTGGTATTTTCACAAAGTATCCTTTTTTCTGAAAACCATCAAAAACAGATCATTAAGGCCATTTAGAACACCAAGACACCTATGAACAAAATTTTAAATGTGAATGTCCAAAGCAATCTTAAATTAACTAGCCTTGAAACTGAAAAAAAGTGCTTCAGGTTATCACTATTGGAGTACATAGCACAAGCATAATAAAATGATTACTTTCTTAAACCGTGCATAAACTTCAAGTCGAAGAGTTTAAATATAAGGACTAGTTTCAAGGAGCTCAACAGATCCGATCTCATCAAGCTAGGAATTGGCAACACCTCACCTAGAATGATCGTCTTCAAAGCACTCTGGCTGCATGTAAATACTCTCAGGAATGAAATATCCTTATGTCAATATTTTGTGACTGAACTTGCACCAAATTAATAAAGAACTGGGGAAATTAATTTAGTCTAAACCAACTGAAAGGCACTTTGAGACAGCACGAGTACTGCTTAATGTAACAAGCAATAATGAATTAGCAGGAAACAAATAGCATTTACTGGCTTAACCTTGGTTAAAGTTAACTTTGATCTTCACAAATATGTGGCCAAAGCAAGTTTTGTAAAGCAAATCATCTGACCACACACTGATCACTACAGAACATGAAGGTTCAGAATGAATTGAAAACGCTGGTAAAGCAGAGAAAGATGGCATTGTGTCTGCTAAAGAAAATACAATTAGGTGGGTTAATGGAAGAGTTTTTAAGAAAGGATACAAAGATGATAAAACAAAGAAGGTGAATTTCCCCAGAGTGATATGAAGTTAATGAGGACATTTACAGATGTTGGTAAAGGCAGGGTTTGTGAGATTTGTTGCTGTTTGTTTCTAGGCACCCAATTCCACTGGCAAACCTATTCCCGTCCATTCCATTAGGCTTAAGTGGTTTATTAGTCTCAGTACACCTTATCATAACATCAGTCATCTCTATGGACTAGTGCTTCAGTTAAAAAAGGGGGTTAATCACTTGTTATTTTGAGATACATGAATCTGAAATCGGAACCTGAAACTTCTAGAAAGGAATTGTCACTCAGCAAATGACTTGATTCTAATTAAACTCAGAATATAGTCAAGGGCTGAAGGTCTGAAGCTGAGGGATCTGGAGGGCTAACCAGATCTTGGTGTGCTGCCATTTGATCACATGACAATCAATGCAGCACTATTAATGATTTAATTAAGAATAAGTAAGCCTTTCTCGGGATGGAAAGAAACCAAATATAGTCAATCGTATTCAAATGGAGAATTTCCACTCCTAACACCTCCTTTACAGGTACAGTAGAGAGACTGGAATAGGGATGATGACTCCAGTTTCTGTCTGCTTTAATTGCCATACACAGTTTTAACAGGAGCTTCTTTTTCCTAATTAGACCCCGGAGAGAGATGGGTTAATTACTGCAGTTGCAGAGAGAGAGACAGAGAGAGAGTGTATGTGAGCAAGACAGTGAGAGTCCCTCGAGTCTCCATGTCTCTCTGAAGGAGATGTTTAATGAAGTGCTAAAC
>NC_137514.1:14222500-14237500 GCF_041902795.1 Electrophorus electricus | reverse complement strand
GCCTCTCATGTAGTCTGGCTTGCCTAAAGGACTGACATGAATCTGAAAGATCTCACATGTGCTAGAAGCAAAACACACCAAAATATGAGGATATATGGATCTTTATATATAAAGATCCATATACAAAGGAGAGTGCAGTGACAATTTTGACCTATTGTTTGGACTCTTCCCCAAATTCAGGACTCCCCAAATTCAGGATTCTTGTAACTAAACCCTTGCATTTTTTTTTAAATAAACAACTGATTTTACTATTAGTCTACTTGTTTACTAGTCTGCTAAACCCCTATATATTGAGTAAGCAAGAGCAGTAAAACAACACAATTTTTTTTAAAAATGTAAAAAATTTTTACAGGTTTTGTTTATTTAGGCTCAGTGCATATACTTAGGAAGCATTCAAAACTTACAGAGAAAAAAGAAGAAAGGTAAAATGGAGCTTTAGTTCATGCTGAGAAAGGCCAAAAAAGAGGGGCAAAAATCAACCATTGAAAACACGCTTCAAAGAATACAATTCAAGGGAAGAAAAAAACACCAAATCCTTCAGTAAACCTGGTATAAAAAAAAGCCCTGCAAATGTACTACATACAAAAGAAGGTTTCTCATTTTGTATGTGGTAAAAAGTAGGTTGCTGCCCATTGCTTAATTACTTTATCCTGCTTTGTGGCTGTGACACAACCAAACTACAAAAAAAACCAAAAACCTTTGCATTACTCCCTAGTGGAACCAATAAAAAGAGCCTGTTTACAAAAGGAACAAAGAGGAAAGAAAAGCATGTGGCGCACTTTTCCATTTCAATGGCAAAGTGAAGATTTTGTAACAATTACGTTTTGTTCCATCAAAACAAGGATAATGTCAACCAAAGGCAGAACATGTGCAACCTTCACACTTTTATAGGATGCATTAGTGTACTTTAATGAGGCTGTAAGAACGTGAAGATTATTCACTAAGATTCTCTGCCACACCTATATACCCAAACGCAGGAGTCAAGTGTCTCATATTTAGCATACAATTTCCATAGAGAAGCATTGTTTCTCATTCGCCTTGAAAAGGAACCACAATAAAATGGTTTGAAAACAGCTTTTCCTGTCTTCCCTCTCCCTCTTTAAGGCCTTTCCTCTCTTGTTCTCCTCTGATCTACCAGGGCTGAACCATAATCCCGCAAACGCGACACCTTGCCAGTGTGGAGGAACGTTAACAATACACGCCACGGCCTGCAAATCTCTCCTGCGGAGAGGATTCACCTTGCTGAGCGGCTTTGTTTATTTGCGCCGTCACGAGTGCTCCAATCCGGTTTTTTACGCTGCAACATCTGCTCAAACGTGAAGCATACTAGTTTGGTCAAGGATGTTCAACTTTGTGATCTACTTGCATCGTTGCGGCACACATGAAATGTACTCTCTTTCTAGCATAAAAAGTCAATTTAACAGTTAGTATTCCTTTGTGTGTGTGTGTGTGTGTGCTCGTATGCGTGTGCATGCGTGGGTACATGTGTAGCTTAAAATGAAATAAAAAATTTAATTGTAGAGATCCATAGCACATATACTTACTCACTGTGGGTTCGTAAGTCAAATGGGTCAGCTCCTGTCAGCGTAACAAGCATATTCACATCAAGGCATCTATAACAGATAACAGGAATGGAATATAACGGGAATGGAACCACCAACAGCAAACTTACATGCTTTGAAGCAGGGCATGCTCATAAGAGCCCTTTGAAATGGTATGTTATAGCACTTGCACTGTAGGAAAGGCAAGTAATGAAAAGCCCTTCAGAGCGAGATGCATTTGTGGACCACTCAGTGAGGGCAGCCTGATGGAACCACACAGACTCAGCTGCCAATGTTTTAACTATTATACCTTTACATTTTGTTAATCTTCTACCTTTGACATAAGACTAGGAAGAGTAAATCTTGGAAATGGCCTTATACATTCACATCATTGTCTTTACTCAAAGAATAGTCATCCTTCCTACTCAGTATGTCTTCTGTTTGTGGGGTTATAGAGAATAGCTAGTCGAGGCAGGGGTCAGGGCAAAGGTTTCACCTTGTAAATCTGGAGGACTATATCAAGATTCCTTCATGGCCCATTCAGAACTTGAATCCATCCAGAATTCACTGCCTGGAGATTTCATCCTAATATCGAAAAGTATCGTTTACTCCTGAGTAATTACAATTAACTTGGTAATTTTATCGAAATAACGATTTGAGAGCTCTATGGCTATGAATATCAGAGTGGCATCACACAGTATGTTCAACCTTACAATTGCTGCTCACACACAGTCATACACATATTTAATATAGTGGGTACAGCGTGAATGAACTGAACGTATATATAGGACGTAGAAAAGGAACACAGGAGCTTAAACACACTCTCCGAGGGAGTGAGTGACAACCATGTGAAGTGCACTCACACACACACACACACACTCGACATGCTAATTATGCAGAGAAGTGTGAAAGCTCATTCGCCGGCCAGACTAATTAAACAGCATCATCTCATTTAAATTCGTAATTAAACACTTGAGCATAATCACACAACGCACCAGGACTCCAAACGAATCAATTAAAAGCGTCTGATTAATTAATTTATTCCGACTACATTTGTCCCGCTTTCTAATAAATGGATGTTTTGTAGCCACATATTTTTACCCTCATTTGTCTCCCTCCACCCCCACAATTTCGCTCTGTTGTTTCTGTTGAAATAGAGCATAGGTCTAATTTGGGTCACGGCAGTTTTCCCCCATCCATCGTCGTCTTACGTTTTTAAAGTTGTTGTTAAACTGTGTCTGCGGCATGGAAAGGAAACGTGAAAATGGAGTGCTCACATTTAACACGAGTTCTCGCTGCTTCTAAACACGGTCGCCCGCCTCGCCGCAGACGCGTCTAAACCGCTGGACTATTGCTCCGCGTGATCCCGCCCTCATCTCCACGCGAGTGTGCACGCGTCGGCTTAATCTTGAGATGAGGGCAGTCAGTATCACACACGTTCCTAACGGGGAGGTCCCCTGGGTTCTGTGTCTCTATCATTTATGTGCACTGTGTAGCGGCAGAGAATGAAAAATGTATGTTGACAGAGGTGTGTTTGTGTGTGTGTGTGTGTGCGCGCGCGCGCGCACGTGCGGGCGTGTGTATGTGTGTGTGTTTTCTGTCTACTGCTCCAAGCCCCAGTGGTCCCATTTACCTAGTGCACTGTTCAGGTCTGCGATATTAATTAAGATAAATTCACCTCCATATTCGGCGCCCGTGCTATCACCCCATTTATCAAAATTAGCTTCATTATTTCTGTGCACCGGCAGAATTATTACCTTTTTCATGTCTGATTTTTATTAATATTCATAATTTAATAATGCAGCATTTGAGGCTGTCCGCAGAGGGAGCATCTCCAAGATAAAGCATCGTGACATCCAGGGATAGGGGCACGCGCACAGGCTCTCTCTCTCTTTCTCTCTGTTGCTGTTTCTTATACACACATACGTAGATAATTTTTATAAGGTAAAAACACATAAACACCCCATGCACTGGTTACATTAATAATTGCTAGTACTGTTATTCTTTTGCTGATGAAGGTAACCTGGATTTAAAAAATAAATAAATAAATATATATATATATATATATATATATATATATAATTTCCTCTTAATAAACCTTTATTTTCTCAGGCCTAAAAAACAATTTTTTAGTATTTAGTGATTTTTTAGAGAAGTTAAAAATGTTCCCACCTATGGACTTGCTGTGTATCAGCTCATGTGCAACACAGAATACTGGAGTTAAGACAATGGCAAACAATGAATGTGTATGTAGGGTATCTGAGAAAGACATTATGAGATATGGCAATTAAACAGGATCATACTTCAATTTACATTATTTGACTATAGTTTTTATATGACTATATAGGACAATAAAGTTATAGCAAGTCCACTTATCTTCATGCATTTTGTATCTTCACCCATCTCTCTCTCTCTCTCTCTCTCTCTCTCTCTCTTTCTCTCCCTCTCTCTCTTTCTCCCTCTCTCTCCTCTTCTCTGGTGCTGTAATTTGGCATAATTAATGCTAACATTACTGCTGATAATTTAGCTACTTAATTAAACTCAAAGGACTTCATTAAGGCCCGAATGGCACAGCGGTGCGGCTGTATGTGCGCCCACATCACAGATTCAACATATGTGTGTGGCTGTGTGTACAGGCATGATTTGTTGGCTAATTGTTTCTGTCATTAGAAATGTGAAATGTATGTGCTGAGCATCAAACATCAGTACTCAAGTGATTGTGTAAGTGGCTGATGTCACCATTGGGGTGGAAGGTCCTTAGAACTTCTAAAGACTGCAAAAGAAAATAATGTCAGAGTCTGGAAAGAAATAATCTGGATAGGATGAGCAAGAGTATCAGAACTGTTAGATATATGTCAAGCCTTTTATGTAAATATTCCATAGATAGAGAGAAAATCCCTAAATTTTCCAAATGTTGAAATGAATTGCATTCAGATCCATATATGGACACCTGCAAGCAGCTCTTTAAATTTGCACTGAATAAACCAATTGTTCAAAAGAAGCCATTTAAAAGGAGGGTCCTCGTTTTCTTCTCCACGAGCTAGGGCAGTTCAGGTCTTTCTGTTTTACTAATCACTGTCCAAATGGTGGGATGAAATATGTCTCATTCATACATTATGCATGTGAATCACTGGCAGTGTGTAACTTGGCTTGCGAGTTTGAAGGGCCTATAATTCACAGCACTGTTTTCCTGGTACTCCATAGCCCCCCCACCTCACCCCACCCCACCCCTCCCCCTCATCCGCCATTTACCACTTTACCAGAACTCATTAAACAACATAGAAAAATGGATGGGCAAAGGTACTGTAGCAAGAATTGCTTTATAGTCCCATCAGTTCAGTTTCTCTGGATCTATGGTCCCAAAAAGTGACTTGAACCAGATGTCTAAGACATGTCCAAACATTAATGTTTAAGCAGCAGCTGTTTGTAACAATGCATATGCTTGTAGGTATGGTTGTGTTCTTACAGCTCCCATCTCAAAACAAAAAGCTTAGGAAGGTGAAATTCCCCTAAAGGGATGTGATCAGTGCGATGATCAAACTGCTTGCCTATTGTTTTCAAATTCAATGCACATAAAGGCTAGTAAAAACATAATTACATGGCATGACATATAAATGTTTTTATGTGTTTTATGTTTAGATAACACTTGTAGGCATTTCTAGGCATTTTTAAAACTAATATTAAGTGCCAAACTAAAAATGTGTGTTGAAGAAGCTTGAAATGTGCATTTGTAATATAATTATTGCAAAACCCAGTACACATTGTGTGGCAGACTTTCTTTTATCCTTGAAGTCTGGTGGCACTTTCCTTAAGAACATTAAGTCAGTAAAGACTTGCCACTGGTGCTGGTGGTTGCCCACGTGGCTCGCAAAAGTAAGTAACGTCCAGTTTTGGGTGCATAATACAAACAAAGCTTTCCCCTGAACTCTTTTTCCCCCTCAAGGTCACGACAGTTCACTGGGTGTTGGCTTTTAATCCAGAATGAACAAATTCAGCTCACATAGCAATTGCTGTCTCTGTATCTTGATTAAAATTTAATGACTTAACATTGAACTTTCACTGGATTTTGTATTTGTTTATAATAATAGTAAAAGCCTTTGTTGTTATATTTGTTGCATTAGCCACTGTGCTCCATAATGGGTAAAAATGTCTTTAGCATAGTTATCAGTGTATGATAATGATGTGGACAGAGGGTGGTTTGTTACTGACACATGTCAGTGTGTGTGTGTGTGTGTGAGTGTGTGTGTGTGTGTATGTGTGTATGTGTGTGTTTGTAAAGGCAGATTCCAAATCAGGTCTGCTGTCATGCTGAGTTTGGTTTGGGATTATCTGTGTACTAATTAACGCCTGGCCTGAGCAGGTGAGAGAGGGTCTGTCTCAACCTCATGACATGGGGCGCAGTGCAGTGGGAAGAAGCCAATAATTACATCTCGATGACTCTTGCCTACATATACCGTGCTTATAGGTGAAAGCATATCCTTTCATCCACTTCTTCTTTAATTTGACATTTTATTTCAAATTTTAAAGTATTTTAAAACATTAATATAAAAAATTTAAAGGCTTTCATACTTGCTATGATTACTTTTTTATTTACATATTTTAGTGGGTTTGGCTGTAAAATAAGATTCTGCTGGAGCAATTTGAGAAATAAACTGATATACTTTCCATCTCGTTGTTCCAACATTACTGGTATGTTGCTCCACTGACATGACTAATCAATAAAAATGAACCAATTTGATGAATCTGGTGTTGTATGAAAGCACCATACTCCTTCAGCGCTAGTAATAGTTTTAGGACCTGCTCTTTGATATAGAACTGACTGAAAAGGTAACAAAACACCTAGGTTTTCCTACTCCATTTGTACATTCCTAACTCTCACAAATAGCTCACAGATTAAAAGGTGACCTGATACAAGCTCTCAGCCACTGGTCTGTATGACATCTAAAACACTCAAACTAAGTTCAAAACAGAGCTCAAAGGAAAAAGGGAAATAACGCCATTACTAGCAAAGAGGAGCAATAAAAGCAAGAGAGCGGGCCTATCAAACAACTCCAGGCAAGATGATTTGATAAGGTATAATCAATCAGGAGCACGCAGAAATGCATAAATGGCTGGTGTAGGATCCCTCAAATTCAATCAAGCAGCCTGAGAGGTAGCCCATACAGCATGGAGTCTCGTTAGAGGGAATGGCTCAGATATCAGGTAATTCCATCAAAGGCGTGTGATGAAGTTTTACACACCCGTTGCAGAGGCAAAAACTAAAAGGTTGGAGGATTTTTTAATATTGAAAATTGAAGGATATTATATCATTCAATTTGTCAGAGAGGGAGGGGAGATCTGATTATACCATCTAATGTGCTTTGGTTGAGAAAGGTGTCTGATCCTCAATGGGAAGCCAACAGAGAGGTTGTAATATACTGTGATTAACTATCTAATCCACTAAACAGAGCAGGATCTGTCTTCATCTGTGCAGGCTACATGGAATGAAATCAGGTTAGCTCGGAAAATGAGAGGGGGAGGAGGAGGTGTAATGAGAGAGGAAAGAAATGGAGAGCTGGGGAAAAGGAGGGATGAGCAGCAATAGGAGAGGAGCAAAAGAAAATGGCCAAGATAAGATGAAAGGGGAAAGAGAGAAAGAGGAACCTCTGAGAGATAGAGAGAAACCTCTGAGAGCATCAGGGACAGAGAGATGACACTGTTTTAGTGTTAAAGACCAGGTTATTATGGTAGAGAGGGACCTGGAGCAGTAAGAGAAGCCAAGGGCTATATAAGTGCTGCAAGGCTGAAAATTCTCTCCATCAATTAGCATCTTCAGCCTCCATACATTTATATCAAATGGCAACTCAATCTTACAGGTCCTACAGTCTCACTCATTTGAGTAGGAGTATTTTGGTCCTGATGAAATATTCAGCTTGATCCAAATTGTGGGCTGTCCATTTTAAATGGGTCTCTCTCCCCCCACAATAATTAAAACCATGGTAGCCTTGCAAATGGGAACAGAGTTTCTATATGGAAGATATACATATTATTCCTATTTAAACTGCATGTTACAAATAAAAAAAAATTGTAAAAAAAAAAAAAAAAAAAAAAAAACAAAACAAAAAAATACAGTCGAAACAATCATTCAGATTTTCAGAAGTTTCCAGGCCAAGATAATACAATGATCAATGCCCAACCTTTGTTTTGGCTAATTAATATATTGAATAATCTCCTGGAAAAAGGCTGACATATTCTCATTTCTCCTGAGTATTTAACAGGCTAATAGGACAATATGTATAAGCTGGAGTAATACAGGATGGAATAACTCTTGAATAAGTTGTCATATTTTAGGCTATGACTTGTTGGCATGGTGACGCAACGTGTTTTCTTGGGAGATTATTAGTCAGACCGTAATAAACGTCAGATGAGAGTGATGAAGGCGATGACAGACAGTGCCCAAATCGGGCTCTACTGCTCATGTCTGCTGCCATAAGGTCACAGATGTCTGCGCTTAGACAGAAATGCTACAGAGAACAAGACGAAACCGCACAAGAGCCCACAGCGCTCAATCACACAACAACACAAACGCCAGACAAAAACAGTCGCTCACCCGCTGACGTCAGTTTTGCGCACACGCATCCGCAAGAGAACACACAAATGCACGATCACACGTGAAGCGATAATTATACTCTAACTATGTTAGCCTTGGCAACTGATCCTGGTCCAGCAAGATTTTGAGTTATCACCTCGTGTGTGTATGTCTACGACAGAGAGTGAGAGAGTGCAAGAGACATATGACAAATTGTCCATGCACTCCGACACTCACGTCAATGGGAGTGATTCACTACCTCTGAGTGCAAAAGCAGTGCCACACTGAATTACACATCAATTTCTCTCTCTGTCTCTCTAACAAACAGGAGCCAAAACTGGGAGGGGGGTTAAACCCTGCTTAGACACAGCTTCAAGCCAATGCAATGACACAGAATCGTCTCATGCTGTGCATGACTCTGATACTGTCCAGGTAGACACACAGAGAGGACACAAGACACAAATTATGAAACCCGGCTTCCTCTGTAGAGGAACAAGGCCTCAAGTGAACCCTGCTGAAGCCAATGTGGAAAGCCAAAAACGGCAGCCAGATGGCCATCGGTTGTTTACTGCTTTAAAAATGTGGGAATGGAGGCTAGGGTCTTGAACCTCAAATTTCAGCTGCAACAATCGGTAGAGCTCTTCAGTCCAGCATCAGACTACCTCAGACTGAGGTCACGACTCTGACTCGGCTATCCTAAACTGCAGAATTTCTTCTGTTTGACTTACTCTTGCTTTTCCTCCTGTGGTTTTGATGCTTTGCAATGTCATGTAGTAGCTCCACAAGGTTTAACTCCCTCCACCATGTTTCACATTTGGGATGTGATTTTGGCTTGGCATGAAGTGCTTATGAGGTGATATGTACATTTACTATAAAGTTTTATCTTTGTCCATAGAAAATTGTGAGTAATGCTCTTGCACACCCAGATGGTCTTTAGCCAGGTGAAATGATCAGGAGTGTTTGTTTTTCTTTTCTTTTCTTTTTGTTGGTGAGCAGCGATTTATTTCTTGGTAACCTTGCATAAACAAGTCGCTTACTTTTTGTCTCATGATACACTCATGCCTGCATGTCATTGCTATCACCAGCCAGTATTCCTAACCTGTATAAAGGGTTTATGGAGTACACTGACTCTTGTCATTAAAGATCCTTTCATACCCACTCCTGGGCTTATGAGAGGATGTTGGATGAAGATCCAGTTACATTTTAGGATCCAGAGGATTCACACTTTTTCCCCCACTATCACTACTGATTGTAAGACCTTTAATTGAAAATTGAAATCAGAAAAATCAGAAAAAGAATAAACCACTGAAACTTGCATTTGCTTCTGTTAAAATGTATTATATATTATTACTGTTACTAAGCTGTCATAAATCTAAGAGGCTATGCTACATTATGTGACTTTAATTACAATTACAACATCAGGTTATGCTTTTCTTGTTGAAGAGGGGTCACAAGATATGGAACTACTATGGAGTAAACACTCCTAAATGCATTCTTCTCAAGTTTAAACTTATCCTCCATTTCTCAAAAGTTCCTGATTTTCTTAAGCAAAAGCTATGTTGGCACAGCTTATACTCCAGTAATACCTAAATATTTGGAACTATTAAACCACCATCACCATTTTGCACATACCTCAGAAATAAAAACAACATTCCATCTCAAGAAATCTATGACATATTAAATGCAATACCTCGAACGACATTGTTCTCACCATGTTTAAGTGCTTCTCTTTCTTTTTTCCCCCATCTCAACCATCTCAGTTTTAAATCAAATTTGGAACATGTATGACATGTAGATAAATTAACCGATTCAACAAAAAAACATGGGTGTTTGCTCGTTAAGACACTATATTAACTGCAAAGTGCAATTCTAATAGAGGTTGAAGAAGCTATAAGGGGGCCTACATGCCTGTATGTGGACACATGGAGGTAGGGAATAAAGTAGGTGGCTGAGTTGGACACCGGCTGCCACTCCAGGTTAGTTTAAATATTTTTTTCAATCCATAATGTCTTTCCCAGAAATCTCCACAAACACACACACACACACACACACACACAGTGAAAGGATTATATTTAAGAATGCATGTATGTGTACAAGCTATTGAACTGTAAAATAATAGCGAGTGAGCTCTGCAGGCTCACATGGATGCCACTGTTAGATGGTACCCAGTGGCTCAAAATGTTTATTTTATAGACAGTCAGGGTTTTTAAAGTCAAAATGGACATTGAGGTCAATCTTTATTGTTGGCATTTAAAAACACATTTCCAGTTAAAAAACACTCTGATTAGTCAAGAGCAAGAACAGCAAGTGAAAGAAAATGCTCAACGTTATTCATTTCTTCATACTGCAAATAGGAATGTACATCAAGGTCAATATAAGGAGACTAGGTCCTTAACTGAGACTAAAGAGACTAAACACTATTAATCTTGAATTTCCACTAACATTACAGTTTGTCAGTACATGAATCTGAACCTGTTTACAACAATACAGTCAGCCTGCCTGCAGTCTAAATCACTCTTCAACTAAGCTTCTCACTCAAACAACCAACAAAACATAAAAACCTTCCGGCTCACTGTAACAGTGTATAATAAGAAAATGAATACAGTGTATCTATCTATACACATTGCTAGAGATCACTTTCTGCTCATCACATCTGATCACATCTGCTCTAGCTATGCCTAAATGGCTGCCATATATTATAAAGATAATAATTGTAAATCATAAGTAATCTGCATATATTTTGGTAACACCAAGAGACCTCAGCTCACTGACTGCACTCTGTAAAGGCAAGCCAGCCTCTATCTGTATCTTTATGAGTGCAGCAGGCCGGATGTTTTTAATAAATGCTTCTAAACCCATTCGTAAATACTCTTTAAACAAAGTCTTCCAAATATAGCAAAAGCATAAACTTGGAGGCCTCTTTATGAGGAACTCCTCCACTTTCTATTAAAGACACCTTAGGTAGCGATATCCCACAGACAGTGGGCAGGCCTGTGCCCAACAGTTGAGTGTACGAACATTTCAGAGAAAGAACTGTAGCCAACTCCTCTGGTAACATAAGACATAGACCCAATTTGGATGCTTTACCCCATGCCTTAGCAGACTACAACTGCTTTTTAATAAGCTACATATAGTGCCCAGCAGGGTATCTCCCATAGCAGACACTTGTATTGGATCAGATGGAGAAGAACAGAGTTAATCCATTCTGCCTATCAGCCATGACTCAGTAAACAGGCACATTAGCATACGTTTGCATTTACATTCTTTTATTTTACTTGTTCTATTATCTCTATGGCTGCAGATGTCTTCACTGATCATACAATAAAAGTGAAACAAGAAACAGTCATACACAAATTAGTATGAATTTCAGATAAACACTTTTAAATATGTAAAATAACATGATTGATTTTTTTTATTTCAAGCCATAGGTCCTATGTAAAACCAAATGACTCATTTTTAATGAAAATCAGCATCAGACAACCAAAATTTTGTACTGTCAACATTACTTCTGCTACCTTTTTTTTTTTTGACAGGAAAATGCCTTGCTTCCATTTCTCAGCAATTTGCTACAGGTATCCAAATGGGCCATCTGGCAAACAGACAATACCATTAGGTATCAAATGAGAAGGCTTTAAAACTGTTCTTTTATATAATTTTATTGCATGTAGCTTTAATTAATGTATTCATTTTACAGTGATGTGTGTAGCAGTTTCATTTTACCCAATTATAGCTGAGATACAAAACTTGGATTTTATGTTTGTGCCTTGTCAGAAAATTTCTTTGTAAATATACCAGTTTTCTAAAAATACACAACTCAAGTTAAACTTATTTATACATTGTACAGCTGTTGTCACATATAAAATCCGGCTTTTATATCTGAATAGACAAGCAGAATACACAAGAACGTAATAAGATTTTGTTAGTGTAAATGGAATAGAAGAAAGATCAAACTTTTGACTTATTGGATTTTTTTTTTTGGACATCGTTTTACTGAAATCTTAAATCGGTAACAAGTTAAAACAGTAGTGTAATGTGAAGTAAAACTGCACATGCAGCCTTTAATGTTGACACAAGACCTTATACCTGGGGTTCTGTTTGTCTGAGGGTTCATATGAGGTTGTAAAAACACATATGCTGACAAGGCAGCAGTTGCTTTACTGGGCATGTCCAAGTTTTGATATATTAATTAGTAGGCCAAGTTCCTTAGTACCTTAGCTCAAAAAAAGGGTCAGGGGTTTAGAACACATTTGTTAATTATCTGCAGCTACAATTTAAAGTTCAGAGTATTCTGTCTGACAGGTCAAATATTGAGGCCAGATAACTAGCTAAGTTTCATATCACCAAACAATTTCATATTACTCATACTGTTGAAAATGAATGGCACATCAGTGCCATTGATTATGGAGCTGTATGTCTACAGTTGTTCCCAACCATAAAACAGAAATGAAGTACCTTCTTATTTGGACAGATCCACTATATTTACCAGAAACTACTTCTAATAAGGCACGCTCAAATACTGTCCTTTCGGATCAGTCCATTCCTTATTACAATTATACAGAAAAGATCTTCAAACAGCATTTTAAACATACACTTTGTATTGGTCAGCCAGAAATTTTCATATTAGAGCTCAAGTCCATGTTTGTTTACTCCACTACTCTGGAGTAAACCTGAAATAATGTCCTTTGCAGTACAAGCAGGTATGACCTCAGTACTGTACTGCAGCTGTCTTCATACTTCCACTAAAACGAGTTGCTCTATACAGATCATGCATTCATCTACTTTCTCTATATTTCATCTTGAAGGATGAGCTGCCCCTTTGAGTCAGTAAGGGGGTTTCACATGCTCTTGTTGACTTGACCTCAACTTCTCTGCTTTTGAGAATCCTGAGCATCATAAGGCTCATTCCTTTAGTTTATCAGCTCAAATGACATTCACTGGATGACCCCTTGGATGATTCAGGGATCCAGTGTAGACTTCAGGAGCTGAACTTGTGCAGAATGCACAACGATCTGACAGTTTTATTTCAAAACAGCAAAATAGTTGGCTCTCCTTTTGACTAAAAAGCGAAATATTTTGATGTGAACATTTGATTTTCTGTATAAATTTGGTTGTACACAGCCAACTACTGCAACTATATATGACAACTCACATTTCTCTATCAGCTAGGTAACTAAACTTGTGTTTGCCTATAAATGTTTCAGTGTAGCTCATGTTAAGTTATTCAGACTATTACTTTTTCTTCTTTTTTGTAGGGTTGATATGAGTGTAGTAGAATTTGAGCATATGAAAATAACCAAGTCAGTCACATTTGCTAACCAGGGCATGTGCTCTTATTCGGAAAGCAGCCAGCCTCGCTGCTGGAATGCTGAAAAGAAGTCCAATGGTGGACACTCGATCCAAGACAGTGATGGTCACCAGAGTGTGCACATCACTGGAGCACACAGGATTAGACTCTACACTGATTTAATAATGTCATCATCATTTTCTAAACCATCCACAAACAAGTCCAGTCCCAGTGGATCGCAGCAATTTAGATCTTTCCCTGCTCCTGCATCCTCATTTAATTAATCAGTGAATCATCAAACCTGTGTGGTTTAGGAAGGGGGAAAAACAATAAAACAGTCCTATAGTCTTAAGGGCCAGAATTACTCACTGAGTGCTCACCAAACATGGCTGTGAGACTACTGCTGCCTCAGCTTTCATAGTTCTTCACTGCTGCATGTTCAGATCAGTTCAAAGCATAGTTTAAGAAAGCAGAGAAGAGAAAAGGCACAGCTTGGGCTGTTCACCATTTGATTCACCATGTAAGCATCAGACAAATGGCTTAGGTTTGATGTCATTAAACGTCTAAGATTTGTTACAGGCTCCAGAACAACAAATCTGCTCTTCTAACCAGAAAATAATCCAAAAAAGGTAAAGAATTTATCAGCATAACCAAAGGAAATTGAATGATGTTTAATGTTTGCAT
This sequence comes from Electrophorus electricus, assembly GCF_041902795.1. Classification (NCBI taxonomy): domain Eukaryota; kingdom Metazoa; phylum Chordata; class Actinopteri; order Gymnotiformes; family Gymnotidae; genus Electrophorus; species Electrophorus electricus. Next base: position 14,223,423 of record NC_137514.1, on the reverse strand, counting down.
GAAAATGCCCAAGAATATACCTGGGCATCTGTGAGAAGTAGAATGCCATTCACTGAACAAAGCAAAGATTTTCAATAAGAACTGGCTTTATACTGGAATATATAAGTGGAATGTTTACAAGACTAGCCTTAGGAAACCCCACTTAAGACAGATGAACAACCCCATAGCACCCTTATCCACAGCCCATCCTTATAAAGAATGTCTATGAGCCTGTATACACACACTGGAGAGCTGAACCTAATGGAAGCACAGGGTCAACCATAACACTGCTTTTCCACCTTCACATGCAATGTTAAATCAGAAATTCAGGCAAGATCTGACAGGAATGGTCTATATCATGCAAAAGACCTTTACTCTACTCAACATTAATCACATCGGTGAAATAGGCTCATGATTAAAGGAGAACATGGAGAATCTGGAGAACTTTCAAACTTTATTGTACATATTAAATGTCATCATTTTATTTAAAAATTTGGGTAGTAACCACAGAAACACTGAAGTGGCAGTGTGTTTCAAGGTAACAAATGCATCTTAATTTTGTTGAGATTTTAAATTGGATAAAATAGCATACAAATTTAAGCAAGAATTTCACTAACTGAACCTTAGCACAAAACAAAAATATCCATATTCAAGTATAAATACTAATAAGTTAATTCAGTAATACTGGCATATCCTAGCACTTGCATATTCATATCATTGGTTTCCAATAGTCTATGTACATGTTCAGTTCAAGTTTCGACAAGAATGTTACAAGTGTACTTCATTACTACTTTAAGAATCCATGTGATGTACAAATATTAAAAAAGTTTATCATAGCTTTTGCCAAAACAAGAGTGACTACTTGGTTAAAAATAAGACTCAGGGTGCCCCCTGCTGGTAAAAGTATATAAGCACCCGAGCCCGTCTAAGAAATGCTGTCTATT
>NC_137514.1:14165000-14217500 GCF_041902795.1 Electrophorus electricus | reverse complement strand
TAGACCTGTTTATTTCGGATGAGGTTGAACCAGTCCACCATCGAGTCATTCATCAACACATCCCCTTTGCCCTCTGAAAGAGAAGCACAGCATTACGGCAAGTCACCTCAAGTGGGAAAAGGAATCGGTTCTCTTGGTGTACTCAGTCAGGTGGGCTGTCCTTCCTTTCCAGAAGGGCTGCCCAGTCACTTTCTCAACAAGGCCAAAAAAGGATCTCTCCAATATCTAATTTGTGCTGTTTGCGTGCACTTATTTTGGTCCATTTTCACCCATTAGTACTCTTTCCTGAGGGATTCATCTTACACAGTAAGGAGAGCAGAGGTTCCACCTGCATGTTTTATTTGAGCTCTGTAATTATTCACTAAATTTAAGATGCTAAAACCTAATAAACCTACAGCTATTAAAAATATTTCAAGTCTTGTTAAGCAATTGGTAGAAAATAAACAGTGTTTTATCAGTTTTTAAAGCATGCCTTATTTGTTCATTATAAATTTGCTTTGTGACAGTGCATAGCACTAATTGGGTTTGCATTGAGTTAGCAGCTGCATATTTCAGGGATTTGACAAAGACTGTTAAATGTGCACTGTGAAGCCCAGAATGGAGCCCAGTAATAATACTGCCACCAGCTGGACACCAATACTTCTGCTTGATTACTGTAACTAGCTGTAAGCAAGTGCAGTTTAACCCTTTATCATAAAGTCAAATTGTATTTCCACTCTGCTACTGGACTAGAGATTTAGTACTCAAAGTAATTCTGAGCTACGTGGCTCTGTTATTAGACATTATTAGGAGTGTAACGAGCAGAAGTCAAGTGGAAATAGCTACCAAGATTCCATTCCATTTTGATCGCTTTTTAGACAGTGTTTTATATTTCCTTGTGGAATCCAAGCTTAAAACTACTCCATATTTAAAAACCACTGAACATACATCATGGAGTCACGAGGATAAAGATGTACGTCATGCCCCCCGAGCCGTGCTCACACCCACCCTCTTCATAACGTCGGAGCTGCTTCTCCAACTCGACTCCTTGTTTTTCCAGCTCATCCAGACTATTCTCAATCTCTTTCAGCTCCTGAAGAATCTTTTCTTTGGGTATATAGTCAGGCTTTAGCTAAAATGGGAATAAAAAGCACATTCAGTATTTAAGCAAAGGATGTGCATGTTTAGTGTGAATTAGTAGACTGCATTCACAGATCTAAATGATGCCTAGAGATTCACCCTTCATAGAGTACAGTGTATGATTTGACTAACACAGACGAAAATCCATTTGAAATTCTGTGTGACACTAAATTAATGTTTACACTCTAAAAGGAGTTTACCAAGTTTCATTTAGTTAGAGGAGTCTAGCTTTTTCCACTGGAAGAATGAATGTACATTTGTTTTATTTTGTGATTGTTTTTAATTCTGTTTTATATTTATACTGCTGTACTTTTCTGAATGTCTATCTTATGGTGACATCAAGGTCAGATGGTGATATCTCTCAGGCCTCATCCACCCTTTTCCCCCATCTATCCATCTCCCTCGTCTCCTCCGTCTGCTCAATGCTTCTTAGGTTTGGTCTCACTTCTGTGTTTCTGAGACTGACAGCCTGTTGTTAGAGTAGCATCTCTCTTTCAGACTAAAGAAAAAAAACTGATCCAAAGTGTCTTTATGCATGCAAATAAACATCAAGACTCTGAGGATCAATACAGGCTCCTGTCTCTACATTGCCAAATTTCTAACACCACCAAGAAACGACAGTTAAGATGAGACAAAAACCTTTGTCAAGTTCTGTGGGTTTGTCCTTGATAAGGATTCAGAAAGGGCTGCATTGCTGCCCCTCTTGGAGTCTAAGAAAGAAAAACAGAAAGACAGACAGACAGAGTCAGAGATAGAAAATATGGCCAGAGTAAATATTAATCACGTACACTCACTATTTTCAGAAATGTATCACACACACAAAGCTTGCTTATCTTTTTTCATTACTCCTTTTTTCATACTTTACCTTCAGCCTTACCACGCAGGGCAGTCCCATTTGTAACCTGGCTTGGCAAAGCTGAACTGCATTGTTCGTCATTTGTGGAGCCAGAGCTAGTGGTAGCTAGAGCATGCCCAGAAACCTGGGACTTTCCTGAGCTTGGCTGTGTTGTGGTCTCAGGTTTCTTCTCAGGCTCCTTAGTAGGTACGCTAGCTGCAGTGGAGTCTTTGGATGTTCCAGATCTAATAACCAGAAAAAAAATTAAGAAAAGAAGAAAAAAAGTAAATTTTCTCCACTTCACAATAAATTGTGAAATGTGGATCAACGTTCCTCTCACCTCCGACTAGGTGATTGTTAATGAGGGACAGGGAAAAGAGAGGAATGGGGTGGGGTTATTTCTGGTCTTCGTTGAGAGAGAAACTTGTATTCTGTGCACTCTTGCTTCAGATGCGACATGTCGCTGGTTTCGTACGGCGTAGCGGGGAATGCGCGCCAAGACAACCAATCAGTAAGCGCGAGGGAGTAAGAGGGATAGAACCTCTGGAGATTCAACCAATCCCAAAAGAAGGAAAAAGAAATCCAGTAAAACAATCTATTAACAGAAGAGAGTCAGAAACGTTTTCCACAGGAAAAAAAAATGCTTTAAGCGCATGAGAAGAGAAAAGAACAAGTGAGAACGAAGTGCTGAATAACATACTTGGAATCTTTGGCAACAGGCTTGAGCATAGACCTCCAGTCAGAGGGCGCTGTATCCACTTCTAAAATGGCAGACGAGTCAGGTTCATCAGGTTAGACTCAAATAATACATAAACGGACAAGCTAAGCTGGATGCACCTGTGTTATTTAAATGAATACAAAAGTGCCATTGATGTGATTGAAAAGCCCTACCTTTATTAACAAGCAACAGTGAGTTAGCTGTATTGGATGAGTCCTTTTCCTTGGCAGTGAGCCAGACTGCTGTGTTAGCCAATGCAGGAGCTGGGCTCTGTCCCGAATCCTTGTGCAGTGGTTTCAACAGCACTTTTCCAGAGGGGCGTTTGCTGCCAGTGTCCCCAGGGGAAATATTGCTACTGTACAAACCATTGGAATAAAAGTTGTATTAGTACCAACTGTCCACAAGGGGGCAGTGGCAGTATCAGATTACAGACAGAAATAATTTTTCTGAACAGTCATTGCCAGAAATGCAGCAAAGATGGCCCAGAGGCCAACAGAGAGAGTAGGTGAAACAACATGGTGTTTTGGAAGACTTCAGCACAGTTTAGGGATTTGGGGGATTTCCCAGTTCAAAATTCACCTGATTCAACTTAGCACGTTTAGCAAGCAGAGAAATTACCAAAGAATGCTGGACTTCAGCACTCCAGGAATGTAGGTCCCCTTTCCTACTTGGGAGTCTCAGACTGACCATGAGAATTATTTCCAGATGAAGGATACCTATGACTGGTTTGTGGAAACTAACAGGTTTTTATTAGTTTACAGATAATTAAACTGAAATGTTCCTCATTCCAACTGGCTGACTTGGTAAACATGGTTTACTGATTTAAGATGCAAAAGCAGAGTAAAAAAAAACAAACAACCCATTTGTTTTCAAACACAGTTAATTGTGCACTTGTGCCTGCCTTGATGTCAGACAATTTGATATTGGCACCTGTTTTACATGGCTTACTAAAAATAGATAATAAAGGGCACATAAAAAAACTACCCCCCAGCCTACAGAAACATTTTCTTGTAATGAAAGTTAAGAACTACTCACATTCACAGGTCCAAAATTGTAATGTAATGCCAAAATTGTCTTAATCACATGCCAGTTTCATGGACATAGACAGGGGGGGTGGGGGGAACCCAAAAAACCCAAACACATTTAAAATGATTCTGATTCACCAGAGATTCTCTTTTTAGGTCTAGATTTAAGCATAATCTGGGTCTGGGATGTAGTGCCCTGCAACCTAACAGAGTTAATCATCATCATCATCATCATCATCATCACTTCATGACAGTACATGTGACCAATGAGGTAGACAGGGGATAGAAGAACTGAGGCAGGGCTAACCTGGCAGGAGCTGTTTTGAGGCCAGCAGGCATCCTCGATGGGCTGCTGCTCTTTTTGATTTCCTCTGTAAACATCTTGTTGATGACAGACTTGGCTTCTTTTTTCTCGTTCTCCTTGTCCTTCTCCTTGTCTTTGGCCCAGTCTCCCACACGCAGCAGAACCCTGCCTTTAGCCGGCTCCCTGCTGGCTGGTGCCACCACTAAGGGCGGCCCTGTTGCTGCTTTCTTATTGTTCCTGACCACTGCTGTTGCCATAACCACAGGCAAGCCCTCATTCTCATTGGTCCTGACATCTGTTAACGTCATCTCGATGGGCAAACATGCATTCTTATTGGTCCTGACCACTGCTGGTGCTGGCACCATGGGCAGGCCCGCATTCTCATTGGTCCTGACCTCTCCTGGCACCATAACCAAGGGCAGGTCAATATTCTTATTGGTTCTGACCACTGCTGGTGTTGTCACCACAGGCAGGCCCGCATTCTTATTGGTTCTGACCACTGCTGTCGTTGTCACCATGGGAAGACCTGATTTCTTATTGGTTCTGACCACTACTGGCGCAGTCACCACAGGCAGGGCCGTGCTCTCATTGGTCCTGACCACTGCTGGCGCCGTCACCACTGGCAGGCTAACATTCTCATTGGTCTTAACCATTGCTGGCACCATAACCAAGGGCAGGTCAATATTCTTATTGGTCCTGACCACTGCTGGTGCCATTACCACGGGAAGACCTGCCTTCTCATTGGTCCTGACCACTGCTGTCGTCACCATGGGAAGACCTGCTTTCTCATTGGTTCTGACCACTGCTGGTGCTGTCACCACAGGCAGGCCCACATTCTTATTGGTTCTGACCATTGCTGGCGCAGTCACCACAGGCAGGGCCGTGCTCTCATTGGTCCTGACCACTGCTGGCACTGTCACCACTGGCAGGTTAACATTCTCATTGGTCCTGACCACTGCTGTTGTTGTCACCATGGGAAGACCTGCTTTCTCATTGGTTCTGACCACTTCTGGCGCCATCACCACAGGCAGGGCTGCATTCTTATTGGTTCTGACCACTGCTGGTGCTGTCAAGACAGGCAGGCCCGCATTCTCGTTGGCTTGACTGGCCAGAGTACTCCTGGTTATTGGACCAGTGCTCCCTGAGCTACTGCTCATCTCGAAGAATCTGTAGGAAAAACAAGGGTTGGAAGGGCATTTTAAAATACATCTTTAATGCCATTCCTTTGATCATGCCCATTCTAAAAAGGTCAGGGGACCACCTTGTGTTCAAAAGGCATGAATGTCCACTGTGCAGTGATGTAGCGAGAGCCTGGTGTGATGTGCAGCCAGCAAGCTCAGATGGAGGAAAGAAAAAAGTCAGAACTACTCTGCCGTTGAAACATCACAATGTGCAATGCTCTGCCACAAAACTGCAGGGGACTCTTATGACTCACAGATAGCATGCTGGAAAGTAGTCAGTATCACCAAAATGGCCAATAAGCTTTCTACAAAATTCTGACCATATTTATCCTGGCACATTATTAGAGACCTAGTTCAAACTCATGAACATGACACATTTGAAAAAATAACCATCTTTTCAGCCAACCCCAACGGTCCTCCTCACCTTTGTCTTGCCTCCTGGTTCTTCACAACTGTGCTGCTTGGTGGTTTCAAGGGTTCCGCTTTCGCACTTTTGTCCATGGGACTTTTCACGGGTGGGGGCAGGGCTGAAGAATGGGCCGGTGTGAGCTTAGAACGTGGGGAGGGCGTAGGGGTGGAGAGGATGTCACTCTTACCAGCCAACCAATGAGGGCTTGGTCTGGACGTGGTGGAGGCCTTTACCAAGTCAGCAGGCAATGAAGGAGAACTGCAGCTGATAGCTGGGACAGAGGAGGTGGTGTTGGTGGAGGGTGTGGCCTTGCTGGAGGGCATTGCCCTGGTGGCTGGTATAGGCTGAGAATCGCGCAGGGGCAGTGGGACCTGCCTGGCCTGTGGAGTTGGAAGCTTTTGTGTACTCTGGTGTGTTCTGCAGATGAACGTGTTAGGCTCCTTTCCAGGTTTATATGTGCCAGACAGAAGAATGCTGGCGCACTCGCTGCACCTATTGATTAAATTTTTTTTTAAATGATTAAAAACATTTAAGCTTTAATTTAAACTAGGGCTGTGTGATAAATAAAATACTATACTGTATTTTAGTTGTTATTTAATATTGCTACACATTGTAAATGTGATGCACCTTGCAATATGCAAAAAACACTAAAGCTGAACAACTGATGTGACAGCATTATCTACATTTACATTTACTTACAATTCATACAACTTGAGCAATTGAGGGTTAAGGGCCTTGCTCAGGGGCCCCAACAGTGGCAGGACTTGAACCAGCAACCTTCCAAGTCAAGCACCTTAACCATTGAGCTACTACTGCCCTGTAGTTCAGCATCATGTGACTGTCACGATTCATCAGTACATCCGCTGACATTTATGAGTAGTCAGGACATTCACGGAACACAAATAATTAACTGATTCATTATAGGGTTTGTTTGCATTAGACTTAAGACAATGTTTTATATTCTAATTATAATGATAAACCATAATATGATGCTGCAAATTCCATGCATTCCGATGCGAATGTCCTTTCATCGTTTCAGTCAACATGGAATTTGGAAAACAAACAAACCAAAACACTGAAACACTGCATAGACAAAGGACTAAGCAAAGTCTCAATATAAATATTTCAGTAATGGGACAAGACCTACTATGAGAGGTTGCCACTACATAAATGAAATGCTGGATCTCAGTGGGAGAGCAACATAGAATTAAAAAGATAGCATTTTTAAGAGATTAACTATGTTTTTAAAAATGCTTAGTTTTTAAATCAACACAGGCTGGTTCAGCCACAATGTTATAATACACATCCATTTTTCATTTGTCAGCCATACATGCCAACAAACTTTATTTCTGTACTCATAACAGCCTTTCACATTCAGTGGGCATTGGGTAAAATATTTGTATTGAGTAAGTCACGTGTATCAGAGTTTCTTTGTATCATTTGCATGCAACCTCAGCATTCCTTTGGAGATTTAAAAAGGCCATTCAAAAGATAATGTTGGATGACAGAAGGCAACTGAACAATAATTTGCTTAATATTAATCACTGATTTAATTTATTGCAATATTTGATATTGTTTATAGCGGATATAGCCAGTGCTAAAGAACACATTTTGTTTTAAATACAAAAAGTACTTTCCCACAGTAGCTGACATGCTGTCATCTGACAATAGTGGTGAGTCATTGCTAATGTATGACTGATGACATTTGCCAGCATAGTGATGAGGTGGCTAAAATTCCAAGAGGAACTGAATGAGACTTTTAGTTCCTTTTGCATGCATTTTAGATCAAACCATCTAACAGATAAAAATATTAAATATGTTGAAAAATGAAACCATGTAAACAAGAAAGGATCTTCATACTTGAAACAGTTTCTGTGGTAAAGCTTCCCATCCACTAGGTGGCGCTGCACAAGGTGGACATGCTTGTTGCAGACACTGCAGCTACTGCTTAATGTGCCGGGTTTATTGGAATGCTCAACCAGGATCTCCCTCTGTAAAACAGTAACACACACACAGTTGTAGATTTATTCTAGCCGATTAAAAGTATTCAAAGGGCCTTCTAAAAATACACAACAAAAGGTAATGCAAATAGAAGACAAATGTCATTTTCATTCAGTACACTTCACTGTATTTATGTCAAAGTTTGAAAAAAGGAGAACTAAATTTCCGAATACCAGAGAGACAGCACAACTGCCCATCATACCTGTTCAATATGCTCTAAATGTAAAGTATCTAACAATTGATTCTGTCTTATTTCACCTTATTTTCCGTGACTTCTTTAGGTGAGCCGAATACTTTAGCTGTCACTGGTTGGTTCCTCTTCCCAGATACCTCTTCCCTGGATTCTTCCGCTGGCCTTTTCACACCAGCTATGCCTCCAACTTTAGATACAGAGAGACAGGCAGACAGAAAGCAAGAGACAGAGAGAGAAAGAATGAACAAGAAAAAGGAAAAAGGGAGGTTTAAAACTGAAAAACAAACAATCAACCACCAATGTACTACATTACTTAACTCTTGTAAGTCAGAGGGACATGCAAAACAACTTCAAGAACAATGATTGTGTGTACATTATTGGTCAAGCAACTTTGAAAGCCCCAACCATACAACACACACACACACACACACACACACACACACACACACACACGGTGCTGGGGATACATGTATGTCTTACTGGGAGAGCGGCCGTGGAAGTAGTTGTAGTACTGTGAGACATAGGTGAGGATGCTGAGACGATCAGGCACTTTGAGGGCCACCATGTCCTCTGCATCCAGCAGGGCGGGGATCCCCAGTTCCTTTTCAGCGACTCCAAAGGCCTTTGGCCACACCAGACAAGGAAGAGAATAAGAAAACAGGAAGGTGGGCAAGAAGCCCCATTCCCATCATACTTATAATACATGAAAAAGGGCACTTAAGTCCTATAACAGAAAACCGGACACCAAATCAAGAATGGTTGTGTGAAAATGGCAACACTGTGGTGTCACTGGCTATGAACACCATTCCCATTAGGAATCTCAGGCTTTTGGATTTTCAAAATCTGAGAAAATGGCAACCTTTGTAAACCTTCCTTTACACAGCATTATATCATGTGAACAAGGTAAAACACACACACACACACACACAGTGTAACAATAATCCAAAGCTACAATTCAAGTAATACCGCTTTGTGGGTTTTTTTCCCCTCCCTAGAAAAAAAAAAACTCTGGTATTCTTTCTGGGATTTATTTCTTGGTTTCTCAAACAATTTGGAAAACTAAGGAGAAGATCATTAAAGATTAACTTAATTTCACATAAATTAACTACATTAAACAAAAACAAAACTAATTATCTTAAAAATATAACAAATAAAAGCACACACACATACACAATATAAACACAAATATCAAATAAAAACAGTTTAAAAAACAAAATACATTTTTAAAAACCTTCACCTAAGACTGCTCAGAAAAAAAAAAAAAAACTATTTATGGAGGCAGTTAAATTAATTTTGAAGCTCCTATTAAGAATACCATCAAGAAGATTGCTCTCTGAGCCGGGACAATGTCCGCTGCAGTACAGAAATCCTTTTCAATGGGGACAGATGATATGGGTACTCCAAGGTAGCGTTTCACCAACTTGGCTAAATAGGGAAACTCGCTCCCATTGTTCTTCCACCATCTAAGTGGATTTGACTCCAGTGTGAAGCTCTGCACTGCCTTGTAAAGGCTGTACTTCCCCTTTCACTACTTGAGACAAAATATTTGGTGGCAGGGTTTGTTCCTCTGGAAATAATCTACTAAACAGTTCAGTGATTGGTGATCTTTTGGCTAGAGGTTCACCACTGTTGCAGGATGCTATTTCTGATGGCTCCTCAGTCTCCTCCCTTGATGCTTGGGCCTAACAAAGACAATCTCACAAAACAGTTGCAACATATTGATACCATTAGATATTATTACAACTAAAATATCTGAAAAATATGTACATCCAGAAAACTTGCATTAATAAAACTACCAAAACAGCTGCACATTTCTGATGGTTAAAAGGCTTATCATCTGTTTAGTTCAGTTTAAAGAAACCCGTTATGTACAGCCCTATTTTACTGCATTTTGTCACCAAGATGCTTTCTATGCGTTAGGGTCTTAAAACTAAAAACTGTACTGATTAAATCAATTTTAATCAACTGATTGTTAAAAAATATTAATCTAAACAATTACCTGTGGGGGATCCAGAATATATCCAGCCAGGCTGTTGAAGGTCTTGCCACAAGTGGTCTCAGGCAGAAGGCAGAGATTCGAAAAATGGGTCAAGTGGAGTGCTCATATGAAGAAGCTGAACACGCATTGACTCAGCGTCAGTGTCTGTTATTGTCAGAGGCCATGGCAGATCATTCACAACTGCTGAATCTGAGTCAATGTTTCATGGTGGAATCAGTAGCATAACTGAAACTGGTGGCAGCTGATCAGTACTGAACAGAGTACACACTCATTTTCAGACACTCTGAACTACATCCTGAGGCATTTTTTACATCTTCATCAGATGTTAAGGCTCCTCTAAATGCACCTGTATGTAAGTGCTGAGAAAAGAACAGTCTGTTGTTGGACTCAGTGCTCAAGCATGGCCTGGGTTGAGTTCCATCTTGTGGGTACACCCTGAATTGGCTTGTGTGAAGGAAACAGGAGAATGTCATTTTTCCTTTAGCACTGCTGCAGCTGCAGTGCTGCAACGAAATTTTTTTATTTATTTATTTTTAGCTATGCCTGAAAATTTTTAGTTTTTTTAAATTGAGACATCTGGTTAATGACCGTCCTCTTCTGTGATGCCAGGTTAACAGCATGTGCAAAGCTTTGCATGTGCGGTGAAAATCCACTTCAACCTATACTTCTCTATACTTTTCGGGATAACCAAAATATTCCCACAATACTGACCTCTCAGGGGGGTGGGGGGTGGAGGAAGAGGAATTATCCATCTTGAACTAATTAAAACACACCTAACTTTTACCACAGGTGTGAACACCCAGTCATGATTGGACCAAAACAGTCACGTGACACATGCAGTTGGAATAATAAGAGGTGTAATATGCAAGTTAGAAAATATACAGCTTGCCATAACTTTAAAAATAGTAATAATAAATTGAGGATTTACATGTGTGTTAATTGTGAAAGGAGTTTTGTTACATTAGTAATGCAATGGCAGCTCCTGAAGCAGCAGATGCAATAGAAGCATAGGGTTGGATTTGATGTGAGTTGTCACAGATATGTCTTCCGGAACTGCTACACAAGACCATTTACATTTGCATCAGGATTTAAGTCTTGGTTTTAGAATCAATACACTACACACACGCACGCAGTTCTGAAGAAAGAGTCAACACAGGTTTCACCCAACCCCTAGCAATCAATCATAAGGAGCAGAAAATCCCGCTGGGGACCACAGACTTCTGGATGCTCCCTGTAGAGATGCACAAAGCTCCATGAGAAAGCAATCGTGACAATACATTTTTTTTCTTTTTGATTTTCTTAAGGCTCAGATCAGCCTTTTAGGATTATGACCTCAACACAAGCACCTCAGCAATGACACGGACAGCGTGGTAATACAAGAGCGTGTGCTGAGAATCTAGTAATTCACCAATGCCAACTGAAGACTTTTTGAAAGCAGTAAAGCTGTGGCACGTCTACTCACTATAATCAAGTTCAAGAGCAAAATCAACCCCAGTTTCACATTTAACCCCACCATACATTGAGAATGTTCTCGTTGCATCAACATTCTTAATATATGGTGGGATTAAAAGGTGCAATGTCTATGTTTCTATAATTTGGGGGGGGAAAAAAAAACAGAGAATTTTCCCCACTTTTTCTGGCGAGAACTATTCTTGCCCCACCCCATCTTTTAAAAACAATATAATAATGTAAATTATTTGGCTAGAAAAATACAACCTTTGGATTAGGACACCTCTATAATTCTACTGGCAAGATATAGCAAGACGTGGCATGTTGCCGGGCTTTAACTGGTGTCAGGGTGGACCTTCTGAGGTGAGGGAGACAGGACTTGAGAAACTGAGGAGCAGATAGGGAAACCCAGCAACTGCAGCGAGCTGGACAGACCAAGCCACTGGCTGTCCATAAGTGTAGCTGCCTAATTCCTCAGACATCATTAGGATCAGAGCCAAGGTATATAACGAGAGGCAGGAAACTTGTGCAGTTTTCCACACAAGCGTTGAACTTACAACTCCATTCTAGCATTGCCCAAGAGCATGTTCCTGGTCACACCATGCATGACTATTCCCTTTAATAATACAAGACTGGAAAGTCCCACCAAAATGCAGTGACTTTTGACTGCCTGAAAATTTGGAAAGTTTTCTGTATTTTAGTTCAGTCACCAAGGCTAAAATAATATTAATGATAACAAGGGGGGATAAAAATTATAATATCCAATAGAATCATGTTATCTTTTCAAGATTCAAGAAACTTCTGAAAGAAATTAAATTGTACAATTTCTCACCCAGAATAAACAAACAAACAGGATTGTTAATTCAATGGCTTTTTTGTCATCTCCATGATGTGGCAACTCTGCGTGTAATTTTCCTAAGAGGGACGAATGGCTGCAGAACATTCCTGTCTCGCTCATGTTTATCTCTTCAGCAAACAAGACAAGGTGAGCACTGGCCCATATTCCCTCTCAATGCAGGCCAAATCCCATCATCAAAGAGATCAAAATACACAAGACCCAGCATGACCAGAAATGGTAAATCGCAGCCAAGGTTGAAAAGGGCCAAAGGGGCTTGTTCACTAAATCTTTTGCGCGTGTGTGTGTGTGTGTGTGTGTGTGTGTGTGTGTGTGTGTAAGTACGGGTTATCCAATATGGTGGGTGAGAGATGAAAACACATTTTCAAATGAAGACATCGGCACAATTCCAACACCACAAAATGCACTGGTAACTGCCAAGTAAGAAACAACACACCCATGTTATACTGGAATTTATTGACTTATAATAAACATCAGCTTCACAAGCTTTCGTTTGTCTAATTTCTGAAAAGATCCAATTTAGGCAGAAATTCCCAGCCTGTTATGCGTTAGTGTTTTTCCATTTGTAATGCGCTTTCAGTTTCTACATTTATTTGTCTGCATGTATGCATAGGAGAAGCCCGCTCAGAGCACTTGAAATGACTTTGTTTAGTTACCATTCATTTATCATTGCACCTCTGGAATCTGTTTTACTGGGATTGGATCAAATACACTGCTCTTCTGGACTGCCAATACTGGAGTCCTGGAAGGTCCAGAACAAAATGGGGATTTCCCAGCTAAAACCACACCTCATCTCAGCTACCAGTTAATTGCCTGGTTTATTATGTGTCTTGGTGCAGGAACAACCAGTGCTGATGGGTGGGCAGCCCTGGTCAACAGATATACACCTGCAGTCCTGATCAAATATGGGAGAGGTAAGCAGCAGACATCCTAGCATACACTGGCCTTGTGCAGTTCTTCTTACACATGCAATGCATTTCACAAGGGGGTTGGGTAATTAACTGCAAATCCTAACCACATGTGTGGTGCTGTGGCCTTCCTGGACAGGAGAAAACTGTTGTGCCGTGCTCCACCTCAAAGCTCAGGGCCCGTCTCCCCTATAGGAGATCTGTTTCTCCTATAAGGCATTACAGCTATGTCTGCACTGGCTGCCGGTGCCCTTGATCCCAAATGCTTACTCAACCAGTGCCACACAAACTGTAACTAGCAGACTTATATATATATTTATATTTAAACTACATCCAGTTCAGAGGCAAGATGGTTCAAAAAGCTTGTGTCTGAGTTAACCCAAATCTTTTGTTCAGCTTTTCTCTGTCTAGTTCTAATTTTACTTCTTTTGACAGCTGTCTACCCATTACCTCTATTTCATCTGTTTCACACTCTTGTCTCACTCTCCTTTTTTTCTCTCGCATACCACATTTTAATATTAGAATTATCTGGTAGTGCCATTTCTGGTCAGCATTTCCTTGAAGAGGAGAGACAGGAAGCATAGAGCATAGGAATGTATTCGATTTATGCCTTCTGACACCAGCAATTGTTTTCCCACTTGCATGCTTTAAAAAAAAAAAAGAAAAAAAAAAAAAAAAAGAAAAAAAAAAAAAAAAAAAAAAGGTCATTCCATGGCAACAGAATAACATTTTGGAAGGGGTCCGTCAGACATTTCCCTTGGCCAGCCTGTCTGAGCAGTCACACAAAATATAACAGTTAATGCATTAATCACCACTAATATAAGAGGGAGTGTCTAATCTTGGAATGGCTGATTCGAAATTCTTTTTAAGGTCTTTTGTAGGACAAGGATCAGTCAGTCAGCCTTTCTGCAGTAATCTTTAAAGGCACAATAAGTCATTTTCATAATGATTTGTGTTTCTGCTACAAAACAGTCATTATACTGACACCTAGTGGCCTGGATGTTTCAGAGATTCTGTATTAAATCTATTTGAAACATAGCCACCTATGGGGGGGGGGGGGGGGGGCTGCTATATGGAGCATAAACTGGTTCATTTAAGATCTACAAAGCAATTTGATTCTTCATCTCATGTGAGCTACAATTTATAGAAATAAATCGCCTTCATACTCTTTAATACTTTTGATGGTAAAAATTATTTATTGCTCCTATAAGTGAAAACAGCAAGGCATAAATACTGAAATATAAAACATGAGAGATGAAGCCAAGCTTTGTTAAAGTTGTAACAGATGTCAGGAAATAGAAGGAATCATGCTCAGAATTTTCTTTTGGCAAATGCATAATTCAATTGCTATTTCATTATTTACAGGCAATTAACTCTACCGCTTTGGTCACAGTGTTCGTATTTGTACCACAGGCGTGAGGGCACGTCCATATATTCAAGCTACAGCAACCTTCATACGGCAACCAACAGTTCCCATAATCCTTCACTGCTTGTCCTGGCTGAAGAGCAGACACGTACTTTGAAGAAAGTTGCCAAAGTGGAAAGAACTGATAGAGTAATTGGAGAGAACTGTACTTGGGTCACAGTTATGGCCATAGAAGAGGTATACATCGGGTTAACTTATTTAGTTAGCTGACAAAGCTAAGACAGCAAAGGAACTGGACGTAACCAAATTACTCATCGAAGAAAAAGCTCAGTGCATTATTTCCAGTGTTTAGCTCCATCACAGAGCATTTCAAATAAATGTAAAATCCATACTAACACGTAGCCTACGTAATATTATACAAATAAGGGTATCAGAACTGCCCTTGTAGCCTAGGTGTTAACATGTCGATTTGGATCACCTCAGGGCAAATAGTTTAGTTTACGTCTGTTCATATAGAATTAAACTGAAATCAATCATTGACTTGATTTTAAAGCAGGTCTCAGCACTGCGGATATGGAAGAAACTGACAGAGCTAAAGATATTAGAAAAAAGTGATCTAAATGTGAAAGAATGCTTACCAGGTGGTTGTTCTCGTAAACATTTTCTTTTCTTAAGGAGTCAAAATCTCTACAATAAAGGGATCAAGAATCACTTGAAAGTAAGCTTGTGCAACATAAAATCAACAATGTTAGGCAATGACCAACCCCAGGAAGTCCCCGGTAAGAAATGTTAACATTCAGTGCAGTCCAAACTGTAACAAAAACAGCGACATATTTAACAAAAGCCAAATCACTGGAATGTATGGACTATCGTGTAGTTTTGTCTGTTTTACATTTACAAATAACAAGCACATCGGTCCTAGCGCAGTACCGGCGCGCGCTTTTCGGAAGACCACTACCAAAATTAAAACAACACAAGAATCTTCAAAGAAGATTTTTGTACTTACATCAAGTCAGGTCTGTGTTTGTGGATCAGAGCACAGAAGGCCAGTCCATCCCTGAACGACGTAGTCATGTTGGTTATCGCTACATCCTTGTAGCCTTCACACTGGATTTTACACCACTGCTGAAGCGCTTTTATCGCTGCCATGCCGTACGAAACCCAAACGGTTGCCCTTATTTAAGTAATAGCTACACGACCGAGAGCGAACAGTAAACAGTGGTTTGATTTAGCTTAAACCAACACTTTTTTTTACGAATTCTTAACCTCGATGTTCAACTTTATATTGTAAACGAACAATCCAACGTACTCCCGAAAACTTCTTGGTACGCCGTTGCGTAGTAGGTGGAGCCAGAGATAAGTCCTTTAAAAGTTGGGGGATAATCCACTTAATATCCACTCCTTTCGGTTAGCCTTATACTGATTCTATGGAGTGAGAGAGAGAGAGAGAGAGAGTGTGTGTGTGTGTGTGTGTGTGCGCGCGTGTGCGCGCCCACGGTCTGTATTTACTATTTATTATTTACGTAGCGATACGTTTAAACCAATTTATTTAGAAAAGCACAATCTGATCCCGATTACAGTTTTATCAAAATGATACAAAATTCAGCCTTTAGTTAATAAACCAAAGGCATTTATGTTTTGTTTGCTTTCTATTTATTCACATTATGATCAGAACTAGCTATATTTGTAGACATAAAACCATAGCAATAACTTTTAAAATGAATTCCAGTAATATTAAATAACTAGTCCTAGCAGCCTGGCTTTTGATGATGCAATTTCATATGGACCAACTGGGCCACTGCTGTGGAATCAGCACTCCCATGTGAGGAAGTAAATCATGTTTCAAATTCAAGTGAATCCTAGCATTGTACCATCTAAGCTTTTTATACATGTCACATGCATTATCACACTGGCACTTCTCCATATCCAGACGTCACGATGACCGTGACTTGTTCAGATCAACCCTGTCAGGTACGCAGCAACAGCAAAGTTCACAAATCCCCCAGCTGGGTGTGGCTGTATTAGTGAAAGCATAGTAGGTGTCACAGGACCTGTTTAGTCTCGCTTAGTCACACCGCTCTGCCCACGGTACAGCCTGCAGTGATATGTGAGTCTGTCAACTAAACAAATGTTGCATCTGGCAAAACAATCTGCTCACGTGTTAAGATTAAAAACAACTTGATCAAGTTCAATTTTCGTTACATTTTAGCTTGGGTAGATGTTCCTACGTGTCTTCCACCACATACCTGCTGCTGCACTATCTGGTAACTCTCTGAGGCCCTCATGTGGCCTGTTTTTTTGTTCAGGAATAACATGCATGCTAGTGTTTGCAGGCAGGCCAAGAGTTGTTAGGTATAAAGAATCATAGTTGGGATAGCAGTAGTGTGTTATTAGTCTATCTGCAGCCAGCAAGAAGCTGTTGTGGGGTCTGAAAATGGTGGCTAGGATGCTCCGCTACACAGCAGGAGGTTGAATAGTGTGTGTCAGGTGCGGGAGGGATCATCTACATTACCGGTGGCCTTGCAAATGCAATGATTGTGGTTGTTAGTGTTGTTGGGGGCAGGTAGAGAGATCCTGAAGATCTTGGCTGTTCTTACAATCTACTGTAGGGATTTGTGTTTTGGGGCTGCACGATTCCAGCTGTTAAGGATGCTGTTTATTGTCCCTCTGTAGAAGGTGGTGAGGATGGATGGAGGCATGCTTGCCCGTCTCATCCTCTGCAGGTGGTGTTGCGGGTGAGGTCCTCTACGATGTGTGGCCAAGGAAATTTGAGTTTTTGGCTCTCTCTACACTTGTGCTATTGCTGTGCATCAGAGAGTGCTCAAAACACGACCCTCCTGTAGTCAGTAATTATGCCTTTATTAAGGGACAGATTGTCTCTACCAGTTTGCAAGCTGCTTTAAATAAGCTTGTAACAGCATCACTCATATCCTTTGCTTTGTCTTAGCATTGTCTTACAGTGTCTCACACTTTGGTCGGTCAAAGTGTGTTACTAAGCTTTCTTCAATGGCAGTGGAAATGTCAGTTATATGCTGGGTAACTTGAAAGAATGTTTAGTGGTGTACCTCCTTTTAAGGGAGTGATATTTCATGTAATGTCATGTAACGGGTATATGGATGTCAAATACAATGTACACATGGCAGAGTGTTCAAACTGATGTGGGATCTTTTTACAGCAATTCTGCTTTTTTTTTTTTTTTGCCAGGAAAGGTTGTTTGAGTTTCAGGTTAGTTTAGCATGTCTGAACACAACAGTAAATGCAGATACCTTCAAGAGAACGTGTCGCATAAACAACATACATCAATTAACAACACAAAACAATGGCGCTAGGCTTTTAACAAGGACCAGCAAAAGGAAGAGCATTTCACATGTACTGGCTTCCCTTCACTGGCTACCCATGACAGAATTGATTTTAAGATTTCACTGGCATTTCTTCAACTTACATCTCCATCCTCCCACACCCATATTCAACTTCACAAGCTTTAAGATCCTCCAATCACTTGCTGTTGCCACTCTACATTCTGATCCAAAATCTAAAGCATTTCAGTTGTTGCCACAGTGGTAGTTTATGTTTTCATAAGGATATCATCCACTCTTGGTTTTGTCTCATTTAAGAACATTTATATTCCCATTTTTCACATCCTCAATTTTTTTTTAATAGCATTTAGCTGCATGTCCAGGTAAAAATACTTTGATTTTACTTTCCTTTACATCGGTTTTACTCGTTGGTTTTATCCTTGTACTATTTTTGCTGTTCATTTCATTTGTACTTACATTTCCTTATTGCGTGAATACAGCACTTTGGCCAGCACTTGTAGTCTTTTAAATGGGCTCTAGTTGACTGACAGTTGTTGGGCTTTTTAACTGAGAGCTAACATATGCGTTTGAGTGACTTGTGTTGAGAGATATGTGCAAATGACATGAATTTAGCCCAGGATTATGCCCAGGGCTAGTCACTAAACATCTTGAAGCTTATTGTGCAAGAGCATGATAAGACCTTTAGAATCAAAATGTTGGCCCCATTCTCACATAATTTAACAAGCTGTATATTTTCCCAGGCCATCATGCTGTCTTTTAACTTTGCAGTATATTTGAATCCCAGCTTGTTCCTTTAAAGAGCTCCTATGAGTATTCCAGTAAACTATTACTCATGACTTGCTCTCACAATTCCTCTTGCCAGTTTCGAGCAAGGCACACAGACCACACTGTTGTTCCAACAAATTTCTGTGGAACAGAATGCTTATATGGAGCTACTTGGAAAAATGGGGTTTACTAACATTATTCCATGTTACAATTACAGGGTTTGAGTATGCTAGGTTAAAAAGACCAAATCACAACAGTTCATACTAATTAAATAGGCTAAGCAAGGCATGTTTTATTGAACAACACACCCTAGGGTCATCAGAACAAATTTCACTATTTGACTAAAATATCAATCTTGAGAGATGAATGTGAGAACAGATGTGGTTATGTTTTCAGCATTTTCACATGCTAATCCAGTGAGGTGGAGAGATACACAAAAGGTACATAACATGGAGTGCATTTTGCTGGAGCTAAACAAGATCACATTTAAATACAATCAAACAGCAAGAACATATAGAACAGAAAATTCAAATGGAATCTTTGGGAACACAGCCTTAATGCATATTACTCTCTACCCTTTAATACTTTAAAGATTTTCAAAGCTAAAATAATCAAGTCTGAAAACATGCACACACTACTAAGTGATTAGAAGTACAATGTAGCACATCACAACTGAGGCTAATCACTGTATTGCAACACTGTAAACCCAATAAATGTAAAAGAGGAAATTAGTAGATTTGCAAATAATATGAAGCGTGCATTTTGTTTAATCCTAATTTGGTGTGTGTATGTATATATATGTATGCATGCATGCATGCATGCACAGTAATTTTTCAATCTAAATGCCAAGATATTCTTATTTAGGTGTAGCAGACTGCCCAATTGTGATTTTAGAAGCAGCTCTCCACTTTGTACATTCAAAATAAAGCAACTTCACAGTAAATCAGTTTTGAAGCATTATAAGGCACAATGTGCTATGTAAGCTGAGACCTCTTGCAAGTGACCTAAATACACACCCTTATTAAGCCTTTCAAACTACTGCACAGTGTTTCATGATGAAATATGTAATGTCAGAAATTCTCACCAACGTGTTGCATGTATTTTCAGTCCTTCTCCTTGTTGATTTTAAATGGTTCACAGGCTCATTCCCAGACAAACTGTAAGCCACTGGCATTGATGACATTTAAACATGCAACAGTTGTACACTGTCATCTATACATTAGTTACATTAGTGCAATTAAGCTTAAGTAAAGAGTAAGTATACAGTCTACCATGATCCAATCCAACAGCATGTAATTATGAGTGTCTGGGACAACTCAGAGCAACTCTCCTAAAAGTATGATTACACAAACAGCAGTGTAAAATGATGGTAACATCATTGCCTCTGGCTGTTAATATGATCCAATACTCTGATTCTTCTGTAAATGAAGCAACTAACCCATATGCCTGGAAAACAAGGCTGGTTACAAAGTCATTAGACACGAAATTTCACATGTTCAGAAGTGTCATTTGCTGCCCTTTAAATGTATTGCACAAGCCCCCTCCCCTGAATGCCAGGACAATAATAAATAGTCATTAGATAAATGTTTCTCTTGACCTACATATATGTTAGGTCAAATACACTAGTATGTAGTACCATTCACAGATTTTCTCTTGGTTTTCAAGTAAAAAAGAAAAACAGTAAAACCAGAAATTACAAAGACCAACAGTGATCAGACTTATTAATCTGAACGTTTGAGATCATCTCCAAGAGATAAATTTACTGTTACTGAACCTATCGATCAGTCAATCACTGTTCTCAAGTGTACTTAAGTCACATTTCAGCTATGAGGCATTACAATCAGAAGATACAGACCAAGCACTTGAACCTCATGTCCCAAGATGCTGATGGATTCCAGGTTCTACCTTCTAATCACCAATTCATTTCAGATTACATCCATCTGATGGTGAAGTTCTGACCAAGGTTGAGACCCAAGTCTTCTACAGTCAACACCTAGAGAAACAGAGGGAAAAACATTATGCCTGATTTTACAGTAAAAAGGTTCATATGATCTTTAAGCCTTATCTTTAGGATCTGGAACCTGATTGGCTGTGTAGCTGAATTCAGCTTCTTGTGAGTTCACGATGACACTGTTCGGCTTGGTGTTCACACCATAAAACGAAACCATCTCCACTGTGATGTACGTGGCCTCCACATCACTGTGCACCACCTCTGAGGTCATTGTGTTCTGAGGAACATGGTGAATGTATGCATAAGTATTCTCTGGTAAAACTTCATACATAATTTTAGAACACTGGTGCTAGGTGAAGTTTATAGAAGGGGTGAGTATAGGTTGCCTCTCTGTAGATCTATTAAACAGTGCAATAATAATTACAATAAAGAACATAAAATTCTCAGATAGATCTGGATCATAAGTTCAATTTTGTTGTAGAATAACAATTGTTGTGCTAAACACATACAGCCATTTTACTCAATATGGTACCAAGCGAAAGAACTCACACCTTTGACTAATTGTCTAATTTTACTCAATTACAAACTGAATTTTATTTCTTAATTTCTGAAATAAAAAATTAAAGTTACATGGGGAGAAAAAAAAAAAAAAAAAACACAAAAAATATTTTACGGGAAATAAAACAAAAATGCTTTTTTTTTTTGCAATTATTCAATCCTCACATTTTAATATTTTTAAAAAGCCACCTTTTGCAGCAGTAACTAAACCTTTTTAGCATACATCACTGCAGACTGTTCAGAAGTGATTTTGTTCCTGGGAAATCTGCTCCAGGTTGTTCAAGTTGGATGATCACAGATTCAATTGGATTAATATTTAAATACCAGGGCGTCGCAGGCCACTAAGACGTGTACCCTAATTTGTTTTTGTTTTTTAACCTGTCCAATGACAGTTCATACAGTCATATATTTACCATCATTGTCCTGCTGAAACATGAAGTTTCTCCCAAGCTTTATGAGATGTTTACATCTGAAACAGTTACTGTTACTCCCTGCTGTTACTCTGGCTTTTCCCATCATCTATTCTTGCTTCCGTTTTAACAATATATGAAGTGCTTGCATAAGAGCATACCTAGTATGTGTGTGATGGTACCACCACCATAATTTGTTTCTTTCTACTTTCTTTGCCTCTCTCACAAATCCCCTTATTGTTTGCTCACAGATGTTTGAGGAATGAGCTTCTCTATGTAGTGTCTGGGTGGTCTAATGGTTCTGCTTCAGCTCCCTGATAATTGAGCCAATGCTCAATGGGACATCCAAACACTTACATACTGTTGTTTTTGCTTTGAATAATTTGCCTTTACCCTTTTCGCAATTTACATTTTTTATTTCATCTCCAACTTCTCTGGGTTGCTTTCTAGACTTCCTTTTCTGAACTGACCTTCATATTTCACAACTTATTAAATTAATCCCTTAATTTTTGTTTTTTATGCATAAAACATGGCTGGTATTTTTTTTTAATCATCATTCACAGGTAGAGGCTGACTACCTTGTTTCAGCACTGGATTTCAGTTTTAATACCTTTCTCAGTTTAAAGGTGATATAGGCATAGTGGCCAGTCTCGTATGTGTCGAGGGAATCTCTGTCGTCCCAAAAGAGATCTCCCTCTGCCAGGCCCTCTTCACTAAGACACGTGATCAAGTGCAAGGGCTGTCCACTGCTCACCCACAGAGTAGTGTTGGGTCTCTGCAAGGCAAACACGCACCCCCTTTAACACGACGCACTCTTGGCAGAACTTAAGCACAAGCACGCGCAACCGTTTGTCCGCATGAACGTCCATAACCTTATGAAGCACACAAAGTACTGTGCTAGAGAAAAATAGTGAATATCGCTGATATCACGCATCCAGAATAGTGAAAGTCTATTCATTAGGCATGATACAGTAATATAAGGAGTTACAACTTCTAGACTCACCTTTAAAATATTATTTGGTACATTCGCAATGGTGATATGTATAGTAATAATAAAAATCTGACAACACATGCATAATTTTGTTTAAAGTAAAACCTTTGGTGCTCACGTTGACTCTTTAGGTAAGGATCTTGAGCACACATCAAACTCTATATGCCATATAATTTTTTGCACCAAGCACATTGTCTTATTGTTTCATAATTTAAAATACTTCCGCACTGCTGATTTCTTTGCTCTCTATAGCTGCATGTAAAGCTGTGCAGTGTACTGTGATCTGAGGCTTTATTAGTCAGTTTTTATTAAAGTGATCTTTGGCACAAAACAACAAGTCCCTAAATAATGGCACAGAAAGGGGCAGCACTTATAATGACACTGACCTGTGTCGGTGTGATGGTTCCTTCTCTCAGATGCAGGCTGATTTTGTCCAGAGGTGCATGAAGCTTGACCTCTTCACCCTTGCTGACCAATGACTCGCCCTGAGTTCCAGGCACAATCACATATGCACATGGTCAACAAAACATATAGAAACTTTCACAGTTCTAAAACAGACTTCAGAAAACAATAGACAATATTTGTATGGGTTATTGCAGAAATATAGGAAACGCAGCTAACCGTGTAAAAGTCATACCAGACGCCCTTGGGCAAGTAGCCAACAACATAATCCACTCCTGGCTCCAAAACTGGTGTCACCAATAAACTCTTCCCCCATAGGAACTGTTTATCTATACTATATGTTTTGTTATCCAAAGGAAATCTGTAAGATAATGGACACAAAGTACAATAATATGTACCACAGGTTACATGTACTATGACTAATGACGTGTATTGTGCATGTACATTTGTGTTTGTGAGACTACGGCAACCAGGAGAGTCTTACTCAAAAAACAGAGGCCTGGCAACCGTGTGTCCATTGAGGTGGGCATGGTGGAAGAGTGTGTAGAGGAAGGGGAAGAGGGAATAGCGCAGCAGGAGGGCTTCCTTCATTGCTGCGCGCGCTGCAGGACTGAACATGGTCGGATCCTGAGCCTACGAAGAAGTGCAACAAAGACAACAGGGGGGAAAAAACATTGCATACAACAACTAACGTAAATACCAACAACCTTTAATTGGTAACATTCAGAACATTCCAGAAAGTTTGCTTGTTATGTTTGTTTTTTAAATTCAATCAGTTCTTGAGGATATAATATACATTATTATATAATATTCTGAAAGAATTCAGACTCTTCGCTCACTTTCTGTTGTGGATTTTGAATGCATAAAAAAACCAACATCAATCATTTTATCAAACAATGACAACACAAAGTCATGAAAACACATGTATTCTATCTGCATCAATTACCCTTGTGATGTGTCTGGAACTGGAAGTTGGAGTCAATCTGTTGCAATATGAAGTGACTGGACATAGTTTGGAAAGTCACACATCTAGGGCTAAAAAGGGCCCGTAGTCAGTCAATGCTGAATAAAAAGTAATCCACGAAGTCCAAGGTAAATCACACAACAAAATACACACTAAACATATACAGCATCTGACAAAGTTCTTAACCATTTATCCATAATAGGACGAAATACAAGACGAAACGTTTCATTCAGACTAGCACTTAACATAACTAGTTCACTAATCCACCAGCTAGCTTTGTCGGTCATATTATAGCAGATCAATCAACAAGCTTGACCTAACTATGTAGCAGCAAAGTCAAACAATATCCAAGGCTTTGAATGACCACAGTGGCATCAACCATTTTGATGGCTAACACCATACCTACAGGGAAACATTGTGGTGGCAGAATCATGCTATGCGGGTGCTTCTCAACGACAGGGACAGGGAGTCTAGTAACAACTGAGGGACACATGAATACATCCAATTTCAGGAATATTCTGGAAGAAAACCTCTTCCAAAGCACATGCAAACTCAGACTGGAGTGGCATTTTCAACCTTCAACATGACAATGACCCAAAGCAAACAGAGAAAACACTGGAGCAGTTTCAGGTTAAGTCTCAATGTCCTTGAGTGGCTTAGCAAAGCCCAGACTTAAATCCCATTGAACATCCATGGTGAGATCTGAAGACAGCTGTTCAGACACTCACCAGCCAATCTGACAAAGCTTGAGGCTTTGCTATGAAGAGCGGGATAGCCTGCCCAAATTCATGCTTGCGGAGACATATCCAAGAAGAACTGCAGCTGAAATTGCTGCTAAATGGGCTTGGACAAAGTACTGAATAAATAGTCAGAATACTTTTGTGAATGAGATTTGAGTTTCTGATTTTTAAAACATTTTTTAAAACTCTGTAAAAACATGTTTCACTTCATCATAATGGGCAATTATGATGAGCAATTATATCCATTCAAAATCAAATTCACAACACAAAGTACACAACAAGCTGTCTGAATACTTTCCGAATCCATTGTACACTTGTATATCTAAAGTGCCTACGTGCACGCACACACACATCCCCACACCCACCCACCCACCCCCACACCCACCCACCCTACCTGTGATTCTTTGGTGTTATGATTTCTGCTTAACGGGTAGAATGTGCCCAACTGAGTCCAGCGCACACAGAGCTCTTCGGTGCTATTGTCTGAAAAGCCACATATGTCTGCTCCCACCAGCGGAATGCCCAAAAGGTTAAAGGTCAGCATGCCTGCATGGAGAGCCAGGATGAAAAGACAACGAGCTATAAACCCATCCATGCACTGCATTAAGCTCAGATGCATTGAGGCCCTGTGTAGGAGTGAGTTCTCATATTCCTTTGCCTCATTACCTGGAATGGACATGTATAAATCTTTCCATCGACTCCTATTGTCCCCAAGCCAGTGGCCGGAGTACAAGCCCTGACTCGGAAACGTGGAGCGGGAAATCACAAATGGACGCTTCCCCAGGATCCTCTTCAAAGCGCTGATGCACCCAGACAGCCCCCAAACACACACACAAACACACAAACAATACAGAGACCCTGATAGCAAGAACCTATTAGCTTACACACTCAAAGATTCCAGGAGACAGCAGGCACACACATCACAGTGGACGTGCACAAATACTGGTCAGTTTCACCTTTTCCCTCCATCCCTCCCAATTAAACTCATTCGATTAATGACAAAACTGAACCAAATGTAACACTAACCTGTAGTAAGTCCGACTCTCGATACCTATAGAGGTGTACCCTTGGTATATAGAAATACAGATCTGTATAGAAATACATGTGTAGAAACTACTGTCTGCATGTGCGAGGTACCTTGCTGAAGCTTTGGCCTCCATGAGCCCATACAAGCTGTGCACATTGTAGTGAGAGGTGGTTTTGTGCTGTGCAGATGCACACACTGTCTTAGCCCTCAGAGTGCCCCCCAGAACACCTACATCAACCGCAAACAACCAAAAGAACATGAAGGACTTAGCTGAGGGACCCTGTTTGTCAAATGCTCATACAGTACATAATGAAAAAGTCACCTGGTGTGTAAGGAGGGGTTTCTAATTCATTTTCAGGGCAGCCATTCACAGACCCATCAAAAAAATTGGACGGTTCATTCATATCCTGGAAAAGGGAGACAGAATTAAGACACAGTGTATAGGCACAGGTCTGCCATTATGTAACCATGATCCCAATCTTTACTCACAATCCACAGCCCATCGAATGGAACTTTGCTGTGAAATTTCTGAAGGTTTTGGTACCACCATTCATGTGTGTCTGGGTTAGAGAAGTCTGGGAAAGCCGTGAGTCCGGGCCAGACCTGAAGAGGGAGTCTAGGTTTAAAACAGGACACATTCTCCCACTTTACCAGAAAGGAGAGCCCTATCTTAAAGTATCCAGGAAGAGCAGGATTGCTTATTTTCAAAGCATCTGCGTGATCCTCAGAAGCAGATAGAATTACTAAAAGTGAAATTTTTTGCGCCCCTATTGTATCTGTCAAGAAAACAAAGACTTAAATGCATTTGGTGTTTGGCCAGATGTCTCGTTTAGTAAACTTGTCAGTAAACAAAACTGGGCCTACAATGTCTGTCTGGCACGCATCTTAGTGGTCATCAAAGATATGCCTGCATATATGTATGAAGCTTAACCTTATCGTAGCTCTTCATCTGAAGATTCCATAGCTCTTCATCTCGCAATGTTTACACATTACCTGTTTGTTTACATTACCCATTAAGCATACTTGTTATATAATTTAACACATAGCAGCACCATTTCTACAAGCTTTTAACATTGTGAATCATTGCTAAAGCCTGTGCAGACTTCAACTTTTTTGAACCTGATTCATTTATGATTATACATATCATGCTCTAACTTCACTATATCATGGATAAGCCTGCCAATAGCATGGATAAGCGTTTCAGTGCATCTGCTGCTACTGCTGTGTACCTTCCCAATAAGCAGGTCTCCACTGGAGTTGTTGATGAAGATGTCTTTCCTTATTCCCTCATCAAAAGGCCAATAAGAACCAGCAGGCTGTGTACTGCTTATACCAGGATCCTCATATAGAAGAGAGACAAAGCAAGGTAAATACATACATGCAAACTGTGAGGAGTAACAAAAGGAAAGAGGTTTTAGTGTTATGTAAATCAAAGTGTGTGTTTACCAGAATCATGACATAGTGCTGGTTATTTATGTGAAGGTCATTCACAAGATTAGGCAGGGTTGAGAAGTTCACAGGGTTGTAGGTGAAGTCTAGGGCATTGTCCATGTAGTCAATGTCATTCCACTGTACATCCTAAAACATGAAAATAGTATTTCCTAAAACACTCTGAAACAAATACTAGCAACTAAAGTCATGCCAGATGCATTTAAACATACATGGGTATTTAAAAGGCTATGGTGTTTGCTATGTTACTTTATTTTTGAGCTCAGTTATGGGTTGTGAAGAGACAGACAGACAGACAGACAGACAGACAAAAGAGAAAGGCTGGGCACAAGATGCCTTTGCAGTTCTTCTCAGTTATTCAGTGCCATCACAGAAATATATACTGCTCTAATGCTTTAACGCTATGCACGATTTACTGCCACAGATTTATTGCTTTCTGCAAAGCAGTTATTTGGTTTATGAGACCTATTACATATAAGCAATCTTCACTAAGAAGCATGTAGCACCGCCTGCTGGACTGTAATGCTACTGCAAACAGACCTCAGCCGCTGGCAAGTTAGGAGCCGCGAGAACAAAATTCACAAGCAAACCTTTGGGGGTCTTTCACCAGTAAAAATATCTAACAGGTATATACCATACAATCAGAAAGAGGTTATCAGTCAGATACATTTCAGCTGTATAAACTCAATGATACTGCACTCCACACACTAGCAGCACAAATTCCACAGACTTTACACACGTCGATCCAGATTTCAAATCAGCTCTATTGTCCTCGACACCAATGTAGTGACAATTAGCAAACATCATGGAAGAACAGCAGGCAGGTCTAAATTTATGTTAAGGCATGGAAGATGCACTTCCAACAAACAAAATGTTAACATATACCAATACAGGTCCATGTAATGCTTTCGTGCTGACATTGAATCCTTTTTCAGTTAATTTGTTGCACCACCAATGTGCTTCAGTTAAACAGCCTTTATATTTGGCAAAAACTGCTAGCCAATAATGAAAATAATGTATCTGAACAACAGAGCAAGCAAATAAAGTTGAACATGAAATGGAATTAGGCCACTCTAATGTTGAAGCTACTACTTAATATGTAAATTTTCTGGAGTGTGCTGCTAAACCATATTATTGCTTGCATGTGGTTGGCTTATATAAAACTACCTGCGGGATGCAGTAAACTAGATAAGATGCACTGTTAGGAAATCGGTGTCATCCAAAGAACTAATGCAACTCTTTAGTAATGGTGAACTCAGAATGCCTCATCATAACCAAATGGGTCATGTTCATGTGTGCCATGCTGTGGAATGACATTGTGTCCTGCGCTAACATTCAATGCTGCAGAAATGCTCCAAAACCTGCTCTCAACACTACAACATTCAGGGGGGTAAGAAACTCCAAAGCATTCATATTACGATTGCCTATTATGCGTGAGGAATGCTTTGTTATGTTGAGCCTCGTGAATGAAGGACCTGTGCTTTAAATATCTATATTTTATACACTCACTCAATCTTTCACCCAAACAATTTAGCTTAGTAAAAACAGAACTGACTGGTAAAAATGATACCTGGGGTATGCCATAGTTCCTCATTTCTTTCACGACCTCCCATGTTTTATTACTGGAGTCATAGCCCCAGCGACAAAGGTGATATCCCAGTGCCCAGTACACAGGCATGGCAGGCTTTCCTAGATGGTGGGTACAGTCAAGGCAAAAAGAAAGAAAAAGGGAACATAAATAAATCACGTAGACTGGTTTCTAGTTTGCTGACTTGATTAGTGTTTTGATGCTTGGAAAAATAAATAAATAAATAAATAAAAATCAGCAGGAAAAAACATTCTGACCTATGACCTCCAAGTACTCTCCGATCACAGAAGCTGGATCAGGCCCCAGGAAGACATACAAGTCCAGTATTCCCCCAACGGTGCGCCATGTGAGTGCTGGTGCCGGTTGGAGAACAACATCTGGGGGGTGGGGGATGCATTCACAAATCAACATGCAGGAACATAGGCTCTCCTAGCTGTTATGATACACTAGCAACACGGCACAACAGCTCCTGTAACACTGAAAGGCCTTTCCCCCATGATTTACTGCAGCTTTACTGGTATTACTGCACAAAGTCCATCACTCAAAGATGCAGATAAGTAGAATTGGGGATAGCCACATGTGTGTGTGTGTGTGTGTTTGTGTGGTGTTTTTTACTTATAGCACAAAGTAACCTTTGAAAATCAAGAGACACCTATTGCACAGAATTCTGAGTTGAGAGCAGACTGCTGTGATATTAATGCACTAATTAAGGAGAACTAATAACATGTTGCATGATAAAAGCAATGCATAATTCAATAAAATATTAAATGCAGTAGGTTCTTTTAAAACTGTGATAGAGATTTGGAGTATGTTTGCTCTCGTACCAAGAAAACATCAAAACAATAAAATGTTGTGCTGTGGGTCGATTCATTCAAATCGCAACAGTCCCCCAGGCAAAGAAGAAAAGCCACATAATAGACCACACTAAATATCCACCATCCATCAAGGTACAGTTTGCAGATTCACTTCGGGAGTGACTTTTCAGTTTGTAAAGATATTGCAGGCGGGAGCTTTACACAATAGTTCTATGAACCACCGGGCTCCTTCCCTGATATGCATATTGAATTAGCTCTCTGTGGGTGGGTGGGGGTTAACTCACCCATAGCATTGCTGTTGAGTAGAAACAACCCGTGCGCCAGTCCATCAGACTCCATAAGAAGGGAAAACGGATGAGCACCGTAAAGGTTAGTCAACTCCTACGAGATAGAAAGATGAGTGAAGTGAATTTGCAATGTAATTTTCAAAAATAAAAGTCCCATAAATCCATCAAGTAATTACACCAAAATTACATAGAAAAGGTATGTGCGGAAAAGGTTTTGAGAGAAAAGAAGCTGTGTGAGCAAGATGCTTTATGCAAGAAAAACAATTTCAAGATGTTTGAAACATAACATTAGTTCCATGGGTTTCCAAGGTTATAAGAGTGAAATCATAATGGTGATTACCACAGGTGCTGCATCACGAGCCCACATGGTGAGTGTGTTCCACTGCACATCATGCAGAAGGTTGGAGCGATGCTCACCCAGACCATAGACAAAAGTGGATGGCAACGACGTGGACATCTGCAGGAACTGATCCGCATAGAAGAGTGGGGCCACTGTAGTGTTCAACCTAAGAGAAAAATTACATGGTAGGCACATATTAGGGAGTGCCCCTCTTCTGTCTGGCCTTGTTAATGCAAATGCAAAGGGATCCCCCTTCTTCTAAACAGCTCTTAAATGTTTCACTTTATACCACAATGGGCCTGTTGCCCAGAGCCAAAGCATATGCTTGTTTCAAAGAGAGTTTTTTTGGCATTGTCATTGCAATTTAGTCCTAGTATTAATCCATGTTTACATTTTACGTTTATAGCATTTAGCAGACGCTTTTATCCGAAACAACTTGCAATTATGACTAAACATAATTCGAGCAACTGCAGGTTAATGGCCTTGATCAAGGGCTCAACAGTGGCAACCTGGCAGAGGTGGTGCTTGAGCCAGCAACCTTCTGATTACTAATCAAGTAACCTACCTTAACCCCTGGCCAAAATCTCAGAAACTTATTTCTTCCACAACTTTCATTTTAGACATGGCACTTACAAAACAGCGCCGTTTTGTTTCCTCTTGACAATGAGCCCAAACGGTTTTTTGATGAACTCCACAGTATACATTGGATTTGGAGCCCTTGTTTTCACCACAGGCACGTCAATGGGCACCTCATACCTCTCATTTGCTGGGTCTGTTATCTGAAATACAGAGATGCTTGTAAGAACTGTTGAGAGAAAAAACAAAACAAAAACATCCTACTAGATTAGCCAGTACTAAAACTAGTAAGTCAATGATAAGGGAAAAAGCCTAAATCAAACCCAGTTCACTCACTTTCATGCGCAGTCGGTTGTTGGACTCGTATAGCACATCAAACTGCAATGTCTCTATGTCCTTAGGGTAGTAGGTCTTCTGTGTACGGATCAGTTTCCCCGTATAACCCATCTCCACGTCATTGATGGCCACCAGCTCATAAGATGGAAAGTCTGGTGGATAAAAGCAATATGGCACTCCGTTCTGCCCCGGTGGGCGGGCCTTTGAGTCATGCACAAAACAACAATTCCTGGCATGACACATCTCCTCGGTTACCACAACGCCTCTCTCTGGGTAGCAGTCGAACCTCCAAGCCTCTGCAATAAGGGAGCAGGCCTCTGGCTGCTGTGTCCCACCTCCCTGCCCCCTGGTCTGGCTTGAAGGGCCCACTGGTGTCAGAGGTTTGTGGACTTCTGAGGAAGGAGGACTCCGTAGCCAAAGTACAGTTCCCAATAACCAGATGGCAAGGACGACAAGAATAAGCCCTCCTAGGGTCAAAAGAGCGGTGGTGGAGGAACATTGTGGTCTCCGGGCTAGCAGAGGAAGCTCTGGATCTTCAGCTCTCACCGCACTGTTCCCAGAATCATCAGGAGGAGGCTCCAGAAGAGGAGCACCAGAAAAGTGCACCTCCTCTGGGCTCAGCCTCTTATAAGATACCATGGCAAGGAGCTGGGGATGAAGGCAAGGCAGTGCATTAGCCTTAAACTGATGTATTGCCCTTGTGGAGAAAATTCTTCATCTGCTCATACTGCACTGACTGTCTTGTGCTGAATTAACCTCATTGTTTCTCACTGTGAAAAAGCTTAATTAACATTTACAAAGCAAACATGCATGGAGCACATCCCCTAAATGTATTTATATATTTCACTACATACAAGACATAGACCTATATTTAGAGGTCTACAGTTACATATTTTTACTGGAAAGCTTTTTATTAATGCGTTGAAATATAAAAGATAACAGGCAATCTTTCATCAGCTCATTTGTTCAGAGAGCAGTACAAACTATGCATCTATTACTTGGTATTGTATTTCAGATAAACTGCTGACGTTGTACATGAAAAGGTCAAATGACTGACTAAGCATGGCACATATCCAGACATGAAACAATTTGTTGGAACCCTTACAGCTCACTGAAATAATGCTTCATTCCTCCTTAAAAGTGATTAAATTAAAAGCCACTGTCATGTCTTTGGTATGTCAGAGTAAAGCAAAGGAAGTGTGAAAAGAGAAATTACTGCTTGTTCCACAAAAACATTCTAAAATGGCCTGAGCAGATTTTTTGGTACACATAGAAAGATTATAAATAACTGGATTATAGTGATGCTTCAAATTCTTATTTAGTGTCACATCTTCGATCTTGGCTCAGTTCCTATAATTGCAAATATTTAAGTATAAGATTAATGGGACTTCCCTGAATGTGACCACAAGAGGAAAATCAGCCCCAGATTGAACATACAGAACCAAAAAAAAAAGTTCAAGGTACATCAGTGTCAGATCATGCCATCCGTCGCTTTTTAGCAACAGTGGGCTTCATGGAAAAAGACCTAGGAGGACTGCACTGTTGGAAAAAACAAAAACAAAACCCCAAAAAATGAATTTGCATCTGGGACAGGTTCCTTGAATCTGTGCAAGGCACAATGAAATCTCAAGACCATCAATGCACTCTGGAACAAAAAGCACTGTCCAGTGTCAAAGTTCTGACTTAGTCGCAGCTCATTGATCCTCGAACAGGATAATGCGCCCTAAACACAACCAAAAACGAAATATTCTGAAATGGCCTGATCGGAATCCTAACGAACATTTAAGGAAACATCTGAAATACGCAATCTGGAGAAAGCACCCCTCAGATATCTGTTGCAGTTTGCTCAGGAAGAATAGATAAAACTACTTGTTGACAGAAGTCTCCGAGAACTACAGAAATCGCTTGTTGCAGTCATTGCCTCTAAAGGTTGTGCAGCAACGTTATGGGTCCCATTATTTTTGCTTTCCGTGAATCAAATCAAAGACTTATTTTTATTATATATGAAATACACATTGAGGAATGTCAATTAGTTTTGTTAATTTCAAACAAAACCGTAGGTTCTTCTTTCTTCGTGGAAGGGTACAGCTTCTGCAGCAGCCAGACTGCTAACTTAGGTTAGGTACGCTAACGCTAACTAACTAGCCTGCTAACGCTTAAATCTCTATAGCAAAAAAACCCAACAATGAACCATCAGACATTTTACTTTCGACATTTCATTCATCGAGATACGGTTCCAGCCTACCAAAGTAAGAAACATATTCGCCATGTAGAGGAACTGTTTTATTGTCCAAATGTAACCTATAGGTCGACTAGGTAGCTAGCTAGCTATAGTTGTGACCAAGGGGAGTCACCAAAGCGATTAAACTCATCTATCGCCATCTTAGCTACCTAAAGAGAAACAACTAACGTTAGCTAAGCTAGCTAGATCAACGCAAACGGCAACTGGCCTGTGAACTCTTATTACTCTAATTGTAACAACATTAAACAAGTCTCTAGCTTGCTAGATAAGTCAACCGTAAATTATAACTAGAAAACCCAGCTCGCTAGCAAGCTACATTATTCTCATACTTTCTTATGCCGTGGTGCGTGACTGACTAATTACATTATTTAAATCTGTGATTTCTACATAAATTACAGTATACAATATTTGTCGTATTGCTTTTTTTTCGAACACTAATAGCGTTACATGTTCCCTACAACTAACGTTAGCTAGCCATTCTTGTAAGTACAACAGACCGTATCCTTATGCAGCTACAGAAGCAGAACCAAATTAACTACCGGCAGGTACATCAATCGAACAATTAGATATAATTCATATTATTTACAATACAACCTAGCTAACAGACCAACTTTCGCGTACCTTATGACTGAAGACACATTCGCAAAAGGTTACATGCCGCAGCAAACACCACCACTCCGCATAGCCAGAGAGGTCTTGTAACGTTAACGTTAGCGAGCGTTAATTATTTCACGTTATTAGCACGTTTGCATGTTCGGGTGTCATGTTGTTGTGGTCCCGCGCGTTTGCCTCAAACACTTACGCCATCTATTGTCCTGGAGACAGGATCGTGTATAATTATTTCGACTTATTATTGAGATAATAAGTGTATTTAAAAATGAAACAAAGAAGCGACTTTTACTTTTGACATGCGTTACAGCGTTGTTTCCCTTAGATAAAGCTAGTAGAAAAATTGTCGTTACACCCGACGCAGTGTATCACTCCAGATTTTCCAGCAGATGGTCTCAGCGTTTTATATATGAATCGCGCGCGTAAGTAGGCGCGTAGTCAATTATCAGTTTCACATCTTCCCACCAAGATGACTGACAGCTGTGAGTAAAAAAAAAACAAAAAAACAACAACTAACAGAACCAATAATTAGACAGTACAGAAGACAATCGTAGTGGATTCACGTGTTATCTTTATTATTCCATAACTCAGAGAAAGTCTCATCTTCTTGAATAAGAAACTGATAAGTTGACATAATTTAATACATTTTCTTGTGATGAAAATTAGTTTTCCCACAAGACGTGGAATGTACCTGTACAACGCAGGCTTTCCCTACAAACATAAACTGCCTGTTTACAGATTTTGTGCAGTATGCTGTTTTCCAGCCTCCCAATATATGCTTTTCTTTGCACTCATAACAAATGTCACAGTGTCAGAGTGTGAAAGGGAAAGAGTGAAATTCAGCAGACAAGCTTTTGCCAAAGGTGTTGTTTGGTTAGTGTCTAAGAAGCCAAGGATGCACTTTCTCATTCCCTTGGTTCTGAATGTTTACTTCTCACCTTGAGGAAAATCATGCTGTTGGCTGTACCAACATGCCCACTCAAAAATCTAAGAGCCTTGTCAAGAGATGTTGCATTTTATCCTAACACTGGCTACAGCACACCAAAAGCACTTCACCACACATGCTGTATACCGCTTCCCACAGTGTAAAGAAGAGGCAGTAAGCAGAAGTCAGCTGGGAAGAGTCACGGTTGTGTCTTGGCTGACTTACCAGAGCTGCTTCTTTGTCCTCGTGATCAGGCCCCTGCTGATCAACACTCTGGGCGCATTACCAGCCTAGCCCAACAACACAGAAGCAGCCTACATGGAATCCACTTAGGGGAATCACTTGCATTTGGGGGTGTGGAAGACCTAAGTTGGAGCATAGGCATAATTTGCGCTGGGAACACTGAAGACATGTCCCCACCACTTTCTTCTGAAATGACTGATTCTGTCCCCATCATGTTTTGAAAGTTAATGTGAAATATTGGTGTTTTCTCTGGAAGCTGTGTTTGCTTAACTTATTCAGTAATAATTTGAGTAATAATATCTTTGTTTTAGTCAATAAAATTAAACGTATTATGTTCCTAAGTACAGAATCAGAAAACGTTTGAGCTTATACTTTGTTACGCCATGCCAAGATAAGAATTGCGGCACAACTGGCATCTCTTGAAATGAAAAAAAAAATGTAATCAAAATAAACACAAATTGTACTACAATTATATTTTAACCCATAGTGCCAATATGTCTTATATTTTTCAATACAGATAGGCTTGACAAGCAGGAATATAAAGCCTTTTATAAACCTCTTCCTTTCAGTTCCAGTGCTGATATCTTTTCAGTGAAAGCACGTGCCCAAGGATTTGATTTCTTAAAGAAAATGCAAATCTGAGGGACATCTGAACTGATTGCAACAATCCAGTTTCCAGTACTTTTCAAAGCAAAAGTTACACTCATGAGTGGGGGGGGGGTCTCATAGGTGAGTGGCCTCTAACTGTGTGACTCGTGCTTGACCTGCAAACTAGTGATCTTGACAGAAAAGGATGCTGTAAAATGGATCAGTCCTGAAGGTCAGACGATCATCCTTTTGTGTGATCTGTTTTTGAATCTCAGAACATAGGGTGACTGCATAGGCTCAGCAGGAGGATAAGATGCTAAAGTTTGGTGGTTGAGTGAAATCCTAATCAATGCTCCCAGTGGAATATTTCTTCATTAGGGCCAGCTTCCTCTGCTATGTGGTTTGGTGCCAAGAGGATGAAGTTAGCTCACACACACCCCCTGGGAGGACACCTTGTAGCAGAAATAAACAGCAAACAGATATGGAACCACTTGAACTTTCCTTTTCTTGATGTGGAAGTCCAGAACATCTGGCGTTTGCATTACATTTATGATTTAGCAGACAGTTTTTTCACAGAGCAATTTACATATTTATCATTATGAAAGTACATGTACTTCCTGGGAATCAAATCCAAGACCTCAGTGTTGCCTACTACCTTCTGCTACCTGCCTTGCCAAGTGAACTGCAGGGGCTTTGTTGTGAAGGTCAGACAACCAACTATATCTATATATACTAGATCCTATAGTACACCATCAGTGTACTTACTAAACATGTCAACACATGTCCCCCAGGAAACATTTACCAACTGTTCTCATGCTGCTGCCCATCACTGGCATGCTCTTAGAGCAAATCAGGATGGATCTGGTAGGGATGCTGCTGGATTTGGCTCAGAGCCATGAATACATATTGGTCATTATGAACCTCCTACCATCCACGAAAGCCAACTCTAAAAGCATCACCTTGTAGCTGCTTCTGCTATCCAGCTAAGTGGGTATCCAGAAGCACATATCTCCCTGGTGAATCTCTGCAAGCTGCTCCACATTAAACAATGAAGTTTACCACTGTCAAATGGATGGCTTGACAGAGCACTCCGATCAGACCCCAAAGCACATGCTGCATTAGGAGGTGGCCAAGACGAGCCAGGAAGTGTTACAAGCACCCCTGAGATTTTCCTTCCATTAAGCTCTTCTTTGGCTTTAGGTACCACCCCTCCTCCCACAGTTGACAGATCAAGTTGAGGATTAACACATAGAAATGTCAGACATCACAGCAACATTTGGGAAATCATATCCAGGGCACAGAGGATATGTGAGAAACATTGTGAGCCCAAGAGCACAAAACAGGTTCACCCAGCTGTGGAAGTCCTGGCCATGATCCCTCCAGCTGACCCAAGCTCCCAGTTTCCCTGGCTTATAAGAACAGACTCTTGAATTACAGCGGCAGGCAACCTGGCCAGAAAAAAAAGTAAGCAAATATTTCACATTAACCTTCTGAACAAATGGACTGAACTGTTACCATTCTTGTCTGCGCTTGCTGATTTACAGGATAAAACCACCTCCCGGGAAAACCTTGGGCCTGAAATGACCACAGACCTGTGCCAGAAACTGTTCAAACCGTTACCAGAGGTATTCTCCACACTCCCTGGGTGTTGGTTCAGCATGACATAAAAAACACCATAAAACAAAACATAAACATGACCATATAAACACCATAAAACACCACTCAGAGCCATTATAAGGCAGTGGCCCTAGTGCTGGAGGTCAGCAACAGGCTATAGATAAGAGATAAGGAAGATGCTAGAGTTTCAGGTAACTGAATAATCCCAAAGCTGTCAGCATCCTGAGGTTGTATAGCAACTTTAAGAGGGTAAACAAGTTGTTAGAATTCGATAACTTCTTCATGCTATAGGTGAATGAACTAATAGCGTTCTTCGGGTGCTTGTGCCTTGTGATGTTACTTAATCTGACCAAATAGTCCTGGTATGCACTTTATGAGAGAATCAGGTCCTGCCATTTAGCTT
Source organism: Electrophorus electricus (assembly GCF_041902795.1). Lineage (NCBI taxonomy): Eukaryota > Metazoa > Chordata > Actinopteri > Gymnotiformes > Gymnotidae > Electrophorus > Electrophorus electricus. Next base: position 14,179,994 of record NC_137514.1, on the reverse strand, counting down.
CCACATGCTCCCAGCAACATTTGTACACATGTATGGACTTTTTTATGCCCACAATATGCTAATGCTTACTACTTTGATGATTATCCATACCAAGAGGTGGGCATAACACCTTGCTTACCACTGGAAAGTGCTGATCATCCTCTGTGGGGCCATACAAATTCCAGAACTGCTGCCTCACTCCAGTTCAAGTGGTTTCACAACATCCAAGGGCTGCTATGAAAAAAAATGAAGCCATCAAAAAGTTCTTTCTGCCCCCTACCAGAAAAGATGTACATGCCAAACAGAGGTTGGTAGGGGAATGCAAGAGATTTATTCTTCACTCTGCTAACTGCACCATTTCAATCGATGGGCTGAGCCAGAGGAAGTAATGCAAGAGAGATTTGCTGTTTTCTTGCCTTGCATGACTATGCATAAAGTAACAGACTTTGTGCGCACAGCACAGGAATGTCGTTGGCCAATCACATGCAAACACACACTCTGATCAGACCACCCTGCACTCGGTGCTCGTGTGGAGTCAAAGGGGGTTACTGGGCTACATCCAAACACCGGCTTCAGGACAACAGACAGCACTCCCTATTACCACACATGCTGTATAGGCCTACTGCTCACCACAGAATAAACATGGGTTGGACAGATGTCATGTCTGTAGCACTGTCCCATCACAACACATGGTGTCATTTTACTAAATGATTCAAAAATTACACATTTGGTCTTCTGAAGTCTGAATTCACTTTCATTTAGGAATCTCATTATTGTCCATCTGTCTAAAAACTCAGCAGTCAAGATATTTGGAATATTAATCCAAGGCTTAGAAACATATTACTGTCTTTTCCTAACCAGCACACTAGGTGAAAAGATTCTTTAAGAAACACTTCACTGTTGACATTGAGTTAAATTAGGTATATTAGTTATATCAGGTGCATAGGTTTATCAGAATAGGGAAAACAGTATTATACAGAGCTGTGGTGATCCAAGAACAGAAACAGGTATGTCAGGTGAATGTGTTTATCTAACATATTTGTAGGTAAGTGAAATTAAATAAAGCAAAGTTTTCAAACATTTAGTTAATCTCTGATCAGGTTTACAAAGGCATATTTATTAATTAACCTAATTTGCTTAGAATTATGCAGTATCATCATTATGTACTTTGTTATTCACAGTAACAGGTATACTGAATAGTTGTAAACTATATCATAAAAATGTTTGTAATTAAATCTTTAAACTCATTTCCCTGAGTCTCAAGGTTTGTTATCTTCTAAGAGAATGTGGAAATGTCATTAAGCATCATGGACGTATCTCCTAATGGTAACGCTGCAGTTACAGCTTTTCAGATACCTGCATAAAAAATTTCTAAAAAATTTCAAAGTTTCCATTTTTAGGGGACTATATTAAGTATAAATCTATGTGAGGAGAGTAAGTATAGAGTTTAGATAAAAGTTCTAAAATATTGTGAAGCAGGCCAAATCTATGGCATTTCTATGTAACTGTTGACTTCCTTCTGCTTAATGGAGGGCTCTTAAGAGAAGCAAATCCATAGTTAAGACTGTCAAAATTAAGGTGTTACTACAAGGAATCAGTGGAGATGGACTAAAATGATAAAACCTCAGAGGAAGCATAAGATCGTGAAGTCTATAATAAATGTGACCTCCTCAAAGAAATGCTTGCACACACTTAATGACCTGGGCAAAGTCAATGAATTTAACAATGCTTATCTGAGGTCTGAGAAACACCACTGCTACAATGCTACAGTAATCTAGATAGGATCACAGTAAATGTTTGATGTGATGTTGATTATGCCTGAAACTACACGTCATATGATCATACAATCTTGTGTGAAAGGCACTGAGCCTAGATGGGATTACATCTTCTCTTAAAAAAACCCCAAACACTCCGCTAAAACATGAACATTAGCTCGACATATCGTCTGTCAATATCTGTTTAAAATTATTCATTTGCTACATTTTGGAAAACAAAACACTGATAATATAGATGCATAAAAAATCTTGTGCCTCAGAAAAATAATGAAGATTGGGGTATCCATGCTGTGCTCAAACATAAACACATTATTGGATACCTACCAGTCCCTTTGTAGGCTCTGTTGGGCCGTTGACAATAGCATCATTCATATTATTGTTAAACATCTTGAATGCATATGCACATCTTTTCTTTTTTTCAGTAAAATGAAACAGATTATTATCATATGATATAATTTCCATTTCTGAAGCCATGCACAGAAGAAAAAAAAACATTTTCTGTGAAGTCATGCTGGACTAGCACATGTATCCCTTAGTTCTATGTGAGCTGACTGCCTGCTTTCACATTATACACCAGTGAATGCATAAGCAGCACTCAGGATAATTATAATTTAAAATTTTTTAGATGACACAGCTGTGGCTGGTTCAATGTACAGGGAAAGTTGGCCATATATTTATATGACAGAAATTCAATAAAATAATCAACTTTTGAATATGGAGAAAACTAAATTGTTTCAGTGTTCCTTCGCAAGTGATAAATGAATTAATGACTCCAGTAAGTTCTACACATAAATAAAAAAGTTCATACAATCTTGTATACAAATAAATTATAATCTGACCTGAACTACTGAGGTTGAAAGTGTATTCTCTGGAGTTTAGCCATGTTTATATTTGTAGCGAAAACTAGGGGTGTTTATATTGCATTTTTGTCTATTGTATTCCTTATATAAGTATTCATTACATAAATATATATACTAGCCATTGTTATAAGCTGACAGAAGTTATACCTGATCCCAAACACATACTTCTATATCCTCTATATCTAGAAAAGTGTTACATTGTCCACACTGTTTTAAATGTCTGCACTGTTTTGTAGGGGAACACATACAATGATGCACAGCTTTAAATGTCAGGTGTGTCTGTGAAAGTATGTGGAATATACTTGAATTCATCTGGGGGTCATGAAATTATTTGATAAGGACACATGCCTGAAAGCTCTAAACAAAGAATACTGTAGCACTCCTCTTTTCATAATTGCTTAATTTGTGATCATTTTGCTTCAGGCAAAACTGTAATATGCTTTGAACCAAAGCAGTTTCTTGGTTTTCTGTTTCTGATATCAGTAGCAAATCCAACCTCCTTTTGGCACTGTGCCAAGGCAGAAATTATATATCATAAATGTGGTTTCTACATCTGGCACAGATATTAGTCTGCTGTGGGAACATTTCCAAATGATTTGCCTCCAGGCAGCAAAATTTACTTCATGGGAAGCATTAGAAAAAATACAGAAATGGCTAAAAATGAATGGAAACAATTAGAATGTGAATCACAGCATTTATCTAGGGTGATTTAATGATGGGTATAAAATGATTAAAAAGTTTTAAAAGGAAATTATATAAATATTGAAAGAAAACTCTAACATTAAAGTTTAAGATAAAAGTTGTCTGTTGGCCAAGAAAAGAAGTGTCTTCCTCCTGAGTCTGAACATACAACCCTGCTTGCAAAAGTTTGCCTTCTAATATGCTAATTCTCCTGCTTCAGAGATAGAAAGCTAACAGCACACAATTTCAAAGATACTAAGGCAAGCACAAGGAGAAAAAAAAAGGAACCAGGAAGGAACCAGGAACAAGTGAAGGGGAACACCAGAACACTCAGGTTGAGGCCGGCCGCCCGTTCTGCTGCTGGGGCTGTTCTGTTGTGATTCCTTCTCCCTGGTGGACTTCCTTTTTTTTTGCCCTGTAGACAAAGACCTTTTCCTCTGTTGTTATCTCCTGCTGAAATGAAAAGGCTACCTGGATGCTCCAGAGACTTGCACTTACTTCCCTCTTACATGTGCACCTTCTGCGCACCATTCCTTCTGCTGGAGCCTTTACTGATTGGCTGGAAAATTGAGAATGTTCACACTGAGCTGAAGGCTCTGTGAAAAACAGTAGCCTATATTAATATCAATTAAAGGTAAAACATGGTAAAAAGGTAAAAAATGGATTATAGTAATCAAGATGAAAAGTTAATGTTGTGTCAAATTGTGTTTGACAGTTTGTAAGTTCTGAATAAGAAATAATTAATATATTGTCACATGTCTGCAATAACTGCAACTTTGGTTTAAAGAAATGTATTTGTTTGCTATCATTGCTTGTCTTTACACTAGATAGAACACTATTTGGTTTTTACAACAATGCAGCAAAACCACAAAACAAAACTAAACTAAACGAAAAATTATGAGTGGTGCCCCCGTCCCCATGGCCATTTCACTAGAGATTTTACAGGCTCATGCAAATTGACATACTGACCAAGAGTTCTGATGATTGGACAAATCTAAACCTGTTTATTGTCAATTGACAGCTGACTGGCATGTAGATGCAACAAGCTAAATTTAAAGGCATCCCCTATTGGCAGCAGTTAACTTGAGCTGGATCTAAACTCTATAGCTAGCATTCCAGAAGGCTGATGACCCATGACATACAGATGGACTGCTCAGCATATTAGGAATATTATTACCTGACCCACTGCAATAAGGTAATCAAACTTCACTTACAGTTTAGTACCTTCTTTGCTCTGCTCAATCTAATTCACCTCATTAAGGAGTTAGTTGATAGGTCAGGTGTGTTTGGGGCGGGGTAAGCAATTATTTGGATTTGTTAACTCTTTAACATAATCAAATGATTCATGTCTGTGCATATTTCACAAACATAATAATCTGTCTTAAACCTTCACACTATAATTTAGGGGCCATTCTAATGTTGTATTTTCTATAATACATTTCCAGATTTTACTCTGCAACTTCATGGTAGCAAAAAGAAGGGAAAAAAAAACATAAGTGTGCCCAGAGTCAAGTACACAATAGAAGGTTAGGGCACTCTGGAGGAAATGGAAAGACTGCACAATAAACTGGCTAGGCTTCAAAAAAAGTACCAGATCTGATGAGGTGTAACCAGTTCAGGGGAAAGCTGGGATATGTGGAGGAGAACAGGTGCTGGTGGTTAGTAGGCTGATGGCCCGTGACAGTGGCAGGAGTAGCCATGCAGGTGACAAATATAACCTGTGTTTAACTGACCATGACCATAGCAAATGACCACTGCTCTGCTTAGCACATCATTGCACCCAATGTTTTAAGTCCTACTTAGTTTAAAACTGCTTAACCTTTTTTTTTTTTTTTTGCATTTCATTGGTGCATTTCAAAGGGAACACTATTACATTTCTATATTCATGGGTTTGGCACAGAAAGCTACTCTCTGTGGTACAGCTTTGTGAGGGATGTGTGCTTTACAGATTTGGAAAAAAGCATAAGTTGTGGGAGGTAATTCAGGATTAGAATATGTGTCACTGTTTGGGTGGTTTATTCTCTGTATGAAAGTAATAAGTGTAATGAATGTAAATTGGGTTTCCATGCAAGGTTTCGGGACTCTCACTCCATAATAGGGTGTGGAGCTCTGCAACCTGGGAATGCTTCAGCGTAGAGCCAATGTTCCTCAAGACTGAGAGGAGCCAATTGAGGTGGTTTGGGAATCTTAAAATGATTCCCCCTGGTCAAATCCCACTACAGCTGTTCCAGGAAAATGCCTAGAGGAAGGCCTAGAGACAGACCCAGGAGCCACTGGAGGAATCTCTATATTATATTATATAGCTGCCCTGGGAGCCTTTGGGTGTTCCATGTTAGGATTTGGAACCTGTTGCAAGGAATTGAATAGTCTGGACTGATCTTCTTAGCCTGCTTCCACCACAGCCCTCACCAGGAAAAGTGGAAAAAGTATCATTATTATTCACTTTTTATTTTGTTGTTCTATTATTATTATTGTTATTATTGTCATGGGGTTCCACACGCCCAGCCTGACAGAAACACACACACACACACACACACACACACACACACACACACACACACACACACACACACACACGTACATACATACACAGCTGTATCGCACCCAATTACATGATTACTGACCATGTGCACCTGTGCCTTTTTTGCCTCTTTTGTTTCCTTCCGCTATTTAAGCTTACAAGGATGCCTCAACACTGGAAGATGCCTTGAGCGTTACTGTGTGCTACTACTTAGCTGTGTGTAAGACCTCCGGTAAAGAAGCTGTGCTTCTTTATTTGTGCTATTATGGAGAATAAAGACACTCCATTCCTGCACTCGCATCGCCTTCCCTCCCTGCTGACCTTGTTATTGTTATTATTATTATTATTATTATTATTATGAGAATCGATATAATGAAGTTATAAATAAACAGGAATAAAATTATGGTGTCACCATGATGCAGAAATTATATAATTGTAAAGGAAAGCTGAAAGAAATGTTCACTTATGTTTTGAAAGTTCCTAAGTTTGGGAGCTGCTACACTAAAAGCCCATTCACCACTGGTGTGGCACCTAGAAGAAGGAACAGAGAATAAGAGGGTGCCAGAAGAACGGAGAGTACGTGGATGAGAATACGGATGAAGGAGGGTAGAAAGTTAAGGAGGAGTAAAACCATGAAAGGCCTTAAAAATAGAAGAAGTACTTTATATTGTATGCGATGCTGAACTGGCAGCCTGTGTAAGTGTATGAGTGTGGGAGTTAGATGTTCCCATGGTCTGGTGTGGACAAGAACCCCCACAATGGAATTCTGCACATGCTGCAGCTTCTTAAGGACACAGGCAGACAGCTTGTAGAAGTCTGCAGTAATCTAAACTAATCATTTTGACTTTACTGTGCCCTTTCTTTGGTAATGTGTTCTTACATCTGAGCTCTTTTTTTAATGGGAAGCATAAAATCAAACAAATGCTTGAAATACTATACATCTTAATGGGACCAGTAATTAAATCCAAGAGAATTGTTAATCTGTGACTAGAAGACCTGCAGACCTTAAAAAAGAGCAATAGTCTTCACTTATTCACATATGCACTGGCAAATGCCCTTGTACATTAGCATATACATTGCTTTGTTGGTAAGGGCATTTTCTTGCTTACTAAGCTCTGATTCATTAAAATTTACTGCAGTTAACATTTACTACAGTTAACATTTTGCCCAATCAATAAATATAGTGGTGACCATCTTTATAGATTATGCCATTTTTATAAATAACTATGCTATGAATATGAATTTTATCACACCTATACATTGAAAACAACATAAAATGCTGTTAAACTAGGTAAGTCATGAAACAAACAAACAAAAAAAACCCTAAGATATATTCACTAATTATGAATGAAAGGTTGTTTTCATTGAGTGATCCAGCTCACACAATACACACACACAGAAAGAGAGAGAGAGAGAGAGAGAGAGAGAGAGAGAGAGAGAGAGAGAGAGAGAGAGAGTGAGTGAGTGAGTATGCTGTTAAAAGGTTAATTGCTGCCACAGAAGGTCACATCTGTTGTAGAGTACTCAGTGGTGTCACAGATTGAAAGCCAAGAATATTTGTGCATGCAAGAAATACCAGGAGAGAGGCTAGGTCTGCACACAAGCTATATGCTTACACAAATTAAAATGGAAGTTAACCCATTTTTAAATGTGTGCCCTTCTAATTCAGGGTTCACATCAAGTGGCAACAAGTCACTTTTGTCTCTTGTCACAAGCATGTGATGCTAGTTATATTCATTTTCCCATTCAGACGACCCATTTCTGAATTTGATTTGTTGCATGGTACCTGCTGCTTAATAACCTGTAAATACCTTGCAGTAAATTTTGCTTACAGTCCTACATGAGTTCTAGGTTTGTTATTCCAGCTCAACTTGTTGCTTGTTACTTGCCTGGACATTGTCTCATTGACAAAGACTTTCCCAAATAAATCCATTAGAAAGAGATATACATTAAAATATATTTTTGACATAGGTCTTAAAATTCTCAGCATCTACCAATGTTTTACTTCCAAAATTGACCAATGAATTTGAGCACTTCAACACAATAGTGATTTCTTGTTAGGAGTCAATGTTACTTTCCCTCTGGGTGAAAATGTACAGTATATGTAATTTAAATTCTGCTTCTTGATAAATAAGAATACAAATAAAAGTCCATTCAAAGCCAGAGTTATATATTTATAGCCATTCTTCCTCTTTCTCTAGAGATATCATGAATGGCTTTTGCTTGTAAAGCAATGTTTTTTGGCATTCAGATGGCAGATAGCAAAAAAAAAATCAACAATGGAAAAAATGGAATCAGGTCTTTCCTCTCCTTGGTGTGGAATATATTTTTATACAGAGCAACTCATTGCTGTTTTACAGATATGTTGATGTGAAAGTAATCTTTTTTCCAAAGATGTTGAAATATGAAAATCATATTAATGTTATATGTATGCTAATGCCAGGCCAAAGAGACACTTACATACATGAGATATCACTCCATATCACAGTCCTGGTGTGATGGAGGTGTTAAACAACATAAGTTTCTTCAACATAAGTATGGTGCAAATCCTATATGCACCATAGATGTTGTTACTGATCACGTCAATGGGATGATATATAGTGTTATGCTGATTGCCATGAACTATAGGGAAACATTCATTTTCTCCCTGAAAGCCATTTAAAAGAAGGAAAATAAAATCCAAGTATATAATCATAGAGGGCACTTTGTTTGAAATTGTGTCAGGAAGAATCATTTGGATACTTGGAACGCATCACTGTGTCAGTGTGAGCCACACATGTCTGAACTGGCTGTCGTCTTTCTGCTGCTAGAGAAGCCCTTAGAAACAGCAAACAGACATACTATCACCTGCTGAACAGAGAACATGGAGGGTCAACACTCTGTCAATGGACAGATATGCCTTTAACATCAGAGAGTTCACATATGACCTCCAAGAAAACAGGCTGCCTCCTTAGTTTGAAAAAATGCTTCTCAGAACTCAGAAACCAAGCTGTCACCATGAAAAGTGAAAAGGCTTCAGAAACAATAGATGAAATTTCCTGTGAGCACACAAACGAACATGTGATGCATGTTATTTGGTTATACTTTATTAAACCTTAAAACATCTATTTCAACCAGATTATTACCATCAGATTATTATTGTGAGATATGCCACAAGCAATTTGGAATTATAATGTGCAATAGCTATTTAATTGAAATTCACAGAGATGGAGTTGGAAGATCACACATTTCTGTTAAACTCATTCCTAGCCTTAACCATAGCTATCGCAAAAAATTGTGTTTAGTAACCCTGATTATGCCTGCTTTTTGGACATTTAAAGTGACAGATTATATTAGTTCTGCCAAAAGTTAATAACATCTTAAGGTAGGAGCAGTAGTATAACAAACAGAAGTTCACTTGTATTTGATTCAGTTGTATTAAATAACCAGAGAGGAGAGTGTGATCGAGTGGGGACCACAATCTAAACTGAGTTTGAAAATAAAATAAAATGAAGTAAAAGAATATTGTTCTGATGTATTATCTACCTCTTGGATGTACAGGTATGTACCTAGGAAACACAAATAGAGATAACTTCCCTTCTGGCACATTGGTACTAAAGAGGATTGGTTCCTCCAAAGGTAATTGGTTCACCTTTGTGTACACAGGGTTTACTGTTTTAGAAATTACCTGTCAGTCACGATGAGGTTTCTTTAGATTGTTTTTTATTTTTTGTTTGTTTTTTGAATCATAGCAAAAACACCAAACAATACTTTGGGGACTTTTATCATTGTGTCACCTGTCTTGTGTGCCCCTCATCTAAGGGGCTTATCTCCAGTATACATCCAAAGCCTGTGCTTTTAATGGCTATGGAGTCAGTATGCATTAATCAGGATGGATGGATGGATGGGTTGATGGATGGATTTATTTTACTGATTATTCTATTTACTCAAAAGACCCTTGTAAGTTCAAGGACATTTGTTGAGAAACAGCCTTTTGGCTTTCATTCTAATCCATAAAATTGTAAAGATTTTTTTTGACAGCAAAATACACTGAAATTACAATCTGAGATGATCAAACACAAGATTCCAATGCAGCAAATAGATATAAGTTATAAAAGCTGGAATATAATTAAAAAAAAAAAGACATCAGTCAAAGAGAAATTGTGGTTGAATATATCTGTAAAAAAAACCTTCCAGATTCCCATACCCTGTATTTTAAATGTTTCAAGAGTGAATACTAAGGGTGGTGGTGGTGTCGCATGTCTGTATTGCAGCAGGTTTTGCTACAAGCAAATTTCCCTTGGGGATTTCTCTGCTTCTGAATATCTTGCAATATGTCTCAAGAGTGATCGTCTGTTCTGATGCAGGACTGTTCTCATCTGTCACTCACTAGACAAGATGCATTTTTTTTATTTCGTTGGTTGGTTGGTTGGCATTTGTTTTTTTGGGGAGTATTGATGAAGTTAGAGAACTACTTTCTAGGATTTTAACTAATTTAGTTTAATTTATAAAGAGATTTTAATATAGAATGTTGAATTATCACACTTTGCATTCGTACACATTGGTTCACTGGTGACATAGATGAGACAATAGCAGTCAGATACTGCTGTCCAAACTTTATAAACTATGAGATTATGTTGTTTAAAAGTGGCACGTGACACATACTGCACATGATCAAAGGTGTTCAGCAGCCTTGGAAAGTAAGAGTGAACCTACAGGCACATGCAGACTATAACTAAATACTATCTAACTGCTGGATCTGTTGTAAGATTCAGGGCTCTTTCAGCCCTCTACTCCTCTCACACACTCTGCTTTTGACACCTTGGTTGACTTTAGTTCTAAACTGTAGCTCCACTGAACATCAAGAAACCAACACTGCCTGAGGCTTAGAAAATGCCCACCGGAGGTATAAAATCTACATTTCAGAACTAAAAAGATACTGCAAAAGAGCTGTAAGGAAATGATAGAGAAGGAAAAAAGCTAACAGTGCACTAGACTGTTTTAAAAAAAGAAAAAGAAGGAAAGGAAATGATTAATAATGCCATGGAGCTTGCAGGGAAATCTTGCAACTGAAACTTCACTGACATTCACAAAAACAATTCCTTCACACGTCATCTGAAATCTTTCAAAATAATGTAATGTGATGGCAATATTATGATGCGGTGGTTTATACAGTAAACTATGCTCCTATTACATATTGGTGCAAAACATTTTTTTTCTGTTTATTACTAATGAGTGTTTTCAACAAGCAAAAAGCAGTTTATCTATATAGCCTCAAAACAGCTATGTCTCCAACTGGTTCAGTGTGTACTTATATGGTGGTAAATACCATCTTGCAACTATACTTCCAAGTTTCAGACAGTATTTTGTGGATCTTTGTGATATAACCTATATAGGCTCCAGGACTGGTGTAATTAATACCTCATAGTTAATTAATTAATAACATTTGCTTTTCATCAGTATGCAGATAACCTGCAGTGATCTGTCCTCTACCCTTATGATTACAGGTCTTTCACCTCACTGTTAACTGCATAAATTACATTAACCAGTTGTTGTCTTATAAATTCATACAGTTAATCTTTTAAACTTAAGGTTAAATATTCAGAAGCTATGAAGGCATGTAGTTACATGACCGAATAATGATGGTCTGGACAAACTGGTAGGTCCTTGGGATTTTAATTATACTAGTTAGGGAGTGCATACGATAAATAATAAAGGACCCAGATTTGAAGTTTGGGGGACACAAGATAATGCATTTGAAAGTATATCATAGCTAGGTCATGGGTATGTCATGTGTATATCATCGGTTAATTGTGCTTTCATTTATAAGTGTAATTTTTAAAAAAAGAAGAAACCCTGCACTGTGTCTAGGTGAGTGATAGATGAGAACAGCCCAGCACAAGAGTAGTCCAGCATGAGAACAGATTATCACTCTTGAGATGTACTGCAAGATAATCAGAAGCAGAAAAAGGGAAATATGCTTATAACAAAACATGCTGCAATACAGACATGTGATTCCACCATCACGCTAGAAACACTTAAAAATGGAGAGAGAGAGAGAGAGAGAGAGAGAGAGAGAGAGAGAGAGAGAGAGAGAGAGAGAGAGAGAGAGAGAGAGAGAGAGAGACAGACAGACAGACAGACAGAGACAGATAGACTAAGGAGGAGTAATAACATTTGGGAATTCCCCTCTTATTTAGTCCCACTTAAGTGTTTATTCTCTTTATTCTATTTGTGATAATTCCAACTATTTATTGTGAGTGACAGTATTTGCACAAACTTGGTAACTTGGTCAAACTAAGTTTAAAACATCTTTATACAAACAAATAAATATAGTAATAATAAGAACTTTTTAAACAAAGTTTTCAAAATGCATTTTATATATAAATGTTTATAAAAGTCTCATAAAGTTATGAGGATAACTTTATGAGACTTTTATATATAAATCTGTATATATATATATATATATATATATATATATATATATATATATATATATATATATATATATATATATATATATATATATATAACCCCCCCACCCCCTGGCCCCCCTAATTCAGGTTTCTGGGATGATCTAATTATCCCACTGGAACACACCAATAATATTACTATTTTAGTTTTGAGGACATTTAATAAATTAATAATGGAATCTTATGGGTTAATACCTATTAGAAAATTGATTAATAATGTTTAATTTAATCAATATGTAGACAGCCCGCAGTGACCTGTCCTCTTCCCCGTTGATACCAGCCTTTCAGCTCACTGTCTGACTGCATAATTTAAATTAACCAGTGATTGTTTTATAAATTCTTGTGATTAAACTCCAGGTTTATTATCAAGTTATTAATATTAATGCATACTATCCAGTTATTACACTGAAGCTAAAATAAAGCATTTTGTAATATTAAAACATGTGTTCCTATAATTCATAATAATATTTTTATTCATTTATTTTTATTTAGCATCACACCCCATCAGTATTCAGCCAGGCCAGTTCACAGACATCCACCAATCATGCATGCCGGTAACTTACCAGTGCTCAATTACCTGTTCATTAGCTCATTCCCTTGACCTTGACTTATTTGCCTCTCCCAGTTTAAGTTCACAGATCTCCATTCCTGACTCTCTGCATTCACCTGCCAACCAGACTAACGCTAAGATACATTCACTCTGCCAAAGACTTATACTGTTGTTTTCTCAGTCCTGGACTGTCTGCCTTTTGTTTTGTGAACTGTTTAGTAATTTGTGTTCATTGGATACCCTTGCACATCGCTCCCCAACTCGCTGGTCTCCAGCCATGTCACATTTAGGCATTTTAAACTTAATTCAAACAGTTAAAACATTGTGATAGTGTTAGTACTGGAACAAAGTTGGTCAAATTAACACAGAGAGTATTTTTTATAACAATAAAGTAGAATGAGCAAATAAGAGGTTACATTCCATGAAGGTGTGTTATATTTATCTTTAATCCTAACTGCTTGAGTTTACAGTTAAAATAACAACTGTAATTGCAGTTTTCCATTAGTTTGGGTGAATACTGCATGAAGCCACATGAATAGTATGTATATTTTGTACCTGGATGAGTACAAGCTTACTTATTCTTTCTCACGGAAAAAGGGTTATTAATTAAGGTGGCAACCTGATGAGCATTGTGTATCCACTAAGTAAGATGAACAGTTGAATGATGTGGTCTAGACTATGACAGGACAGAATCTGAATGTTAATTGGACCTAGGTGCTAGACCTATGACATCATATCTTTCTGCTTTGCACATATGGTGCCACACTAGTTCATCTCTTGGGACAGGAGGCTCAGTCTAATCTAGACCCGCAAGCCCTTAGCAGGTCCTTCGCAGGCATCTGGTTCCTCAGTCAAGAGTATAGCTGGCTGATTGGATGCCTGCGATGGCCTCTCCTCAACTGATCATATCTGCCCATTGGTGTCATAATAGGTGTCTTCCTGTGTGCAGTTCAGTGAGGATGAGAACTGGGATGTCGATTATCCTCGAGGAAATCGCTCTGTTTGGCTCGTCATGGTAAGTGTAGCTGTGGGCTTGTACAATGCTGATGTTTAACAGGTTAAAAACCAAGATGTGTCTTAGAAAGAGGTTCTGTCATCTTTGTGGTGGGTAGAAAGAGGAGTAGAACCTGGCTTTGGTGGGATGACAATGCCTCATGCATAACTGCCATAAATGAATTGAATTTGTAAAACAGTATACTTGGAATATTTGTGAGACTGAAAGCACAGGAGAAGCTAATCACTATACCAATAATCTGTCTGCTAAACAAAGAGCTATTATTTCTTGGAAAATTGTAGGAACAAAACAAACCCAGTGTATTGTGTCAAAGTCATTTTTAGCAGCAAATTCTCATGGCTCCTCACAAACTGTATGAATTAAGGTATAGAGGTATACATGCTGGCAGCCAAGAAATTATTTACTTTTCTTTGGGGAAATTGAGGCCTAAAATGGAGTAGGTGAAATAAGCTTCTGTGGAGTCATAAACTGGTAGTATGCTGAGGTTTGTGCCTTAGCATGGCCCGTTTACAAGCACTACCACAGGTGACTGCCTTTCCAGACAAAACCACAAACCTGTTGTCCATGATGAGGCAACCTGTGCCTTTTACAAGACCCATTCAGACTTGTGCCCTCTTTCTTGTCTGTGCAAAGTCTTGCTGCCATATTACCCCATTACTAAAATGTCTTTATTCCTCAGTTTTCCTGTTCATTCTCTAGGTCTGCTTGGTTGTTTAGGTCTCCACTTTCATTATCTGGTTATGTTTTTGTTTTTTTCTCACTAATGTTTGGGGTTTGTATTGTCTGGCCCCTGGCCTTGAAAATAACTAAGATAAAGAGATTTACCCCAATAAAGCACTCCCACATGCTTGCATCCTGCTTCGCTTTGTGTGTGACACAAGGGGGTACTTTTCTCAGCATAATAATGAAAGAACTAAACAGTTTACTGCTCACATCCCAAAGCCTAATATAAATGCTTCATTCCAAAGACTGTCAGCCTTCTTATACCAACAATAAGGGAGATTAATAAGTAGAGTGAACACATAGAGGAAGCAGGAGAGAAGATGGAGGTTCTGAATAAGGTATCTGAACAGAAAATGCACCTGTGGGTTTTGGACATTTTGAGTTTGAATGCCAGCGATGAGCACAATGGCTGGGAGTGCAAGAGCATAGTTGGCTATA